>NC_061854.1:35225400-35240400 GCF_019202785.1 Penaeus chinensis
CATTTGTGCTGTCAAGATAAGAAAGAGTTTAGTATTGCGTTGGCAGTTGTTGACTGAAGGTGTGTTGTGATTGTTGTTACATTTTCTCAGCTAAATAGGTAGTCTTGTTAATTACATCAGACATAGTAGAATAACTCTTGTAGTCGCACTGTGAACGGCCTTCACTTCAGTATGTTGGCTATTTTGCTTTAAAACCATATTTAGATATCTATAAAAAAATTAAGTTTTTTTATATACCGTACGCAACATAAACATTGACCGCGTCCGCTTATAAAATCAACACACAATCACAAAGTAGCTCCAGATATTTATTTTGGTTCATGGAAACTTTCTTGGACAACACTACACGGTTGCCAGCACAATAATACCAGAAACATTACATTCTCTTCTTCCTGCTAATGGTGATTGTAAACTTACCTTTGTCACTCTAAAGCACTCTTGTCCATCAGCATCACAGGCGAGGTACTTGTGGTGGTATTATTATCGCAGAGGTCAGAATACGATTAAGGGGTTTAAACTACTTATTTCTGATACACTTCAATGTGCTGATTATAAATCTGATCACTTTTTCCATCGAAAAAAAAAAAAGGCCCCCAGCCCTCCCCATACTTTAGGTAAGGTTAGGTGGGTTAGGCTAGGTTTGGGTAGGTTAGGTTAGGTTTGGTTAGGTTAGGCTAGGCTAGTTTTAGTTACGTTAAGGGAGTGGGGGAAGTTTAATTGAAAAAAAAAAAAAAATTAGCTTTTTTCCTCCCCCCTTGTAATTCAAGTAACGTTGGGTAGGTTAAGGTTAGGGGGTATTATTGCAGAACAACACCTGTCCCGCATTTTCGGACAAAGCTATTTTTTCTGGTAGATTTCAGCTTGTTATGAATGAATCTGCTTGTTTTTTCTACCGCAAATCAAATTTTTTAACCTCCCTTCTACCGACCTAAAAACTAATGACTTGTGCTAAAAAAAAATTTGAGCTTATTAATTTAAAACAGACCAAATTCTGCTACTGACCAGACTCAGCTTTTTCGAAGCATATGCTCTTTATATGAAGTAATGGGTCTTCTTTATGTATAACCATATACTTTTATGTGATTATAAGGATATGCTTTTGCTCTAAAAGTAGAAGCTTTTGCTTGAAATGTTTATGAATACAAGTAGAAGGATTTCCTTCATATTTTGCAAGTATAAGCATATCCTTTTCTTTATGAATACCGCCCAGCGAGTGTAAATGGTCTTTTGATTGACCTTAAACAGTGATAAACAGGAGTGATAGTTAACGTAAGTACAGCTCACAACACCAGTTATGGTTAAACAGGCAGGCACTCTCTGTTCCTGCCGGGGGTACTCAGCTTAAGTACTGGTGAGTGGCGTGGGGGGTGCCACCTGGTCCGCTTGGGTGCGCCCTTTGTCTGCGTGGGTGCCATAGCTTATACGTGCTTATGTACACAGTATATTGCTCGGCCACCTGCTAACGCCTCGCCCTCGAGGCGCCTTACATTTGCCTCAAGGGTGACCTAACTTGGCTGGTCCTTGACTTGCTAATCACTTCGTTTCGTGTGCGATGTTCCTGGTGCATCTTCGTGGCTGCTCGTCCCTGTCGTCATCTTTATCTTGGTCCCTGGTAAATCCGTCCGTCCTCGACATCCACACGTCCTCGAAGGTCTCGCACAGGTCCTCCTTGACTTCGGACTCGTCCTCGTAGTCCTCGACCAGGCCTAACTCGGCGGCATACTCGCCCAATGCACGTTCCCGCAAATCTCATCCAGGTCCTTCTCGGCTGCGTGCTCGTACCGACGTCTTTGTAGTCCTCGTCAGGATCACGGGCGTCCGGCAGGAAGTTTCCTCTTCGGGTGACGAGCTCCTGGAGTTGAGTGGATCTGCGGCGTCCAGGCAGGCGGCGCCCGTCCACAGCATCATGGGGCGACTGGTACCTGCTCTGGCGAGTTGCTGGTCCTTTACTGGATCTACAGGCGTACCGGCAGGCGGCGCCCTTCCACATCCTAGGGCGGCTTGCTCTGCTCTGACAATTATCCTAGTCTTTCTCGGCTTCTGGCGATCTTCCGGTGACGTTTACCACAGCGTCCGAAGGTGACCGTTTCTGCAGTAGGGCCTCCTTCGGTAGCGTGACAGATATCATGAACCAGAGTATACACATAAGGGCCAAGATAGTAAGAGAAGAGAAAGACAACAGAGGAGAGGGTGTGTTAAGCGCCACTAGCCGATTATTTATATAATTTGCAGTTTTTATGGTCGAACTTTCGTTATTTTTTTTTTTTTTTTTTTTTTTTTTGTGTGTGTTTACGTTCAAAGAAGAAATTAGAAGAAAGAGGGAGACGTCAGCAGCTGTCCGCAAAGACCTGGTTTGAACTGCCAACCGACTCTGATAAAATGACAACGGCAATCCGTAAGGATTTACTTGAACCAATTGTCGTAACGCAGATAATAAATGTATGTAGTGACAGTTTTGAGACATGGATGCCAAACACGGAAATTAATGTTCATTTTACAAAAAATGCAATAAACTAGTTATAGAAGTAATACAAAATTATTTCAAATACCACATTGAATTTAACATTTAATGATATACGATAGAATGACGCACTAATGAATGGTGACGTGATAACAGAATTCGCGGCCTCACGCTTGCGAATCTTCTCGGGGAACAATCTGCCGAGGTATTGTCAAACTCCACATGCAGACTTCATTGACGGGGGGGGGGGAGGGGGGGGTCTGTACACCAAATACCGTACTTTACGAAGCGAAACGAGCTGGGAATATTTATAAATAACCCTCTCTAACTGCGAGTCTGTGACGGCCGCTCATATAATGCCCTACAGGTATTTATCATGAATCACAAATCGATGGGATTTACCCCAAACATGCCAGCGACGTCTAGAGTGTGAGCAGAGTGTGATTAATAAGTGAATCATGATTCTAGCTTAAGCCCTAGTCCTACATTTTTTTTTTTTTTATAGGACGTAAGAGTGGGTCACACCGGCTCAAAAGTTGACGAACGAAATAACGTCGGAGCGCGGATCTATTAGGCATATACGCAACCCCAGGTACTCTGACACTATGATATGGGGAAGATCTCTGGCGCTATATATTAAAATTATATAATTCGCGTTACGAGCTCCGCTCTAGCGCCGATAGAATGTGTCACCAATGAACATGTAACGGATGCTATGCTTTACAATTCTAGAAAACAATTTACAGAAAATGCTAGCTGTTCTCACAGCCATTTCAGCGTTTCAATCACTCAGAGTGAAAGTGAGGTCAGATCACCCTACTGTCCCAAGCGGGTTTGACAAAAATGAATTATCACTCCGAGGTCAGGTCAAGACGGGAAATGGTCAGTGAGATAAGAAATAATGATATGATGTTCATGAAAACAGTAAATCATGAGCGCGCTAAATTCGTTGCAATTGAAACAATATAACTCTTTAATCACGAGAAAAATTAAATAATCAATCAATCGCTGTGCCGTCTTCGATCCGAAGGTTGGCTGTCAAAGACCTCCAAAGACCTCGCTCTTCCGCTTTCCTCTTGTATTCCACATACAATCCAATTCTAGCCCATTCCTTGATATTGTCTCCCCCCTATCTCTATTCCTTTCCACCAATCCTTCCACCACCAGCAACTCCAAATCCCCAGCCGAGCCCCTAAGGCGTTAAGTTTCATTCCGTACTTCTTGCATGTATAATTCAAACTTCCCATTAACTGTTGTAAACCTGCTGTCCGCATATCTGACATTATTAATATTTTTACTATTTATGACAATCCCCTTTCTTTGATGTATTGAAGAGAATGGGTGATAGTATACATCCTTGACGCACTCACCTCTTAATGTGGATATTTCTACTAAATTCGTCATTGACGCGTACTTGTGCTGTTTGACCCTAGTATAGGTTTTCAATCAACATTCTTTCTTTTTTTGGAATTCCAACATTTTTGAGCATAGACATCAGTTTCCCATGCTTTACTCTGTCAAATGCTTTTGTATAATCAATAAAACCCACAAACAGTGCCTTCTTTTTCTGGAATTCTTTCTGCTATTGTCCTAGGAAGAAAAATTCCTTCTCTAGTTCCTTTGCCTTTTCGAAAACCTAATTGTGTATTACTAAGATGTTTTTTCAATAATTGGAGTAATGCGGTTTTTGAGAAATGAGGCTAATTGTCCGGAAATTGTTGCAGTCAGATGCCTTTTGTGTTTTTGGTAATGTATTGAAAATACTTTCTTTAAAGTCATCTGGAATAATTTTTGTTTGGTAAACCTGGTTAATGAGTTTTGTGAGTGTAGATATGTTTTCGTCATCTAGACTTTGTAGGATTTCTGTCGGTATGTCATCTACACCAGTTGCCTTGTTTTATTGAAGATTTCTAATTATTTATTTTACTTCTCCTCCTAAAACATAATTCTTATTGTCAATGCTTGCATTATTTTGATTGTTTTCTTCTCTATCGACATTATACAGTTCTTCCAAATATTCTGCCCTTCTTTCTTTTATTTCTTCAGCGTCATTTATAAGTTTTCCTTCTTTGTTTTTTATGCCTATGTTAACCTTATTGTCTTTTTGTTGAATTGCTTCAGTTTCTGGTAGAATTTGTAGCTATGGTGTTTGTCTAATTCTTCTAGCTCTTTACATTTTTCTAGGTGATATTTGTCCTTTGCTTTTCTACATTCTTTTTGTATTTTCTGTGATATTTGCTTGTATTCTGCTGATTCATTACCAGTTTTTGCTTTGATTTTTCTTCTTGCTTCCATTAGTTGTAAAATTTCTACTGTGATCCACTCTTGCTTCTTTTCATCTGTTTTGTGACCACATATTAGATTTGTTATGTCTTTAAAAAAAAAAAAAAAAAGTTTATGTATTCCAATTTGTATTTGAATTTTCGTCATCATTGAAGATCATTTGATTTTTGCATGATATGTTTAGTTGTTCTTTTTTGCCAGCTTCTTTAAGTATTTCAGTATTGAGTCTTTTTTTCTTTTTTTCTTTTTTCAATTTTTCAATTTTATTTTGACTTTTGCCCAGACGGGATTGTGGTCAGAACCACAATCTGCCGCATGTCTGCTTTTTGCATTGAGCACACCATTTCGATATCTTTTGTTCATCAAGATATAATCAATTTGATTTTTATATTTTCCGTCTGGAGAAGTCCACGTGTACCTAGCCGATTGTTTCTGCTCAAACCATGTATTGGTAACAAACAATTCGTGTTTGGTACAGTTCTATTATTCTTTCTACGGTATTGCTTTTCTCTCCTAGACCAAAAGGGCCAACTATTTTCCCCTCTGGTGTCTGTCCTACTTTTCCGTTGAAATCTCCCATAGCAACGGCATGATCGCCAAATTTCCAGTGTTCTTGTCAAGGTCTTCATATAATTTATCCTTAGCTTCATCTTCTGCATTTTCGTTCGGTGCATATACTTGTATGATGAGAGTGCTTTTTGGTTTTCCTTCTAGTTTCATCAGTATCATTCGTTCTGAAACAGTATGGTAGTATTGAAGAGAGGCAGCACTTGATTGTCGTAATATGAAAGCTACTCCTTTTCTGGATTCTGTGTCACCAGAGAAGATAACTTTAAATCTCTCATCTTGGTTACGTTTTGTTGTTATGAATTCTCCTTCATCTTTCCAGAAGGTTTCCGAAATTCCTAGAACATCCAGTTTCATTAAAACACACACGCTAATTTTCCTTGTTCGACAAAACTTCGAACATTCCATGTCGCAATGTTGAAACAGTCACTGGATGACGGTGCGGTGTTGCCTGTTTCATCACAACCACCCCACCGGGCAGGAATGCTTTCAGCGTGAGACAGCCAGGAGTTGTTTGCAAAGAGCTCGTTGTCTTGTTTGAAGCGTCTGACTAATTTTTGTCCTAGGCTTGTGTTCCTGGGAACCTGGATGATCTTTTACAGGAATTGTGTTGCCATTAGATCGATTCGTGAGTCCAAGGGGAGAAGGTTTGCCTCCATCAGGAGGTTGAGGACCTTCATCCACCTTGGGGCACCCAAAATGACCCTGAGAGCTTCATTTTGGACTGTCTCTAATTTGTCTGTGTGCTTTTTCTTGGCGGCAATGAGAGCGACTGAGGCATAGTCCACAATGGGCCGGACAGCAAGTACATAGAATGATCTGAGTACTTTGTGTCTGGCCCCTATGCGTCTCCCAGTCATTGCTCTCATGACAGACAGTCTTACTTTGGTTCGGTCAACCAGGTACTGGACCTCCTTCTGGAAGGAGAGGGTCCGGTCTATCCTTACCCCAAGGTATAGGTAGTCCTGGACCCATTCTAATTCCACTCCCTGGATTTTCAGTCTTGTGCCTCGAACTCTCTGTCTCAGAGCCATAGCTTTGGATTTGGCAACAGAGATCTTTAGTCCTGTCCTACAACACTCCTCTGACACGAGGTCCAAACAACGCTGGGCTTTATTCTGGCCGCGGTGTCCAGTGGAGATGATAGCGAGATCGTCTGCATACGATATGATCTTGCACCCCACTGGGAGGTTTATGTTGAGGATGCAGGACATTAAAGTGTTGAATAGGGCTGGACTGAGAACCCCACCCTGTGGCGTTCCATTTTCGAGCGGCATGTGCTGCGATAGGTGACCCTGGAATTTGACATTGGCAGTCCTGTTCCTGAAGTAGTCACCTATCCAAGCCAAGAGCTTTCCTCTGATTCCCTTCTGCATCAGGCTTTCCTGAATGGCAAGCGGACTTGCCAGTTCAAAAGCCTTCTCCAGGTCAAGGAATACCACCACAGCTGGGCCCTTGCTGATTGTGCTTAAGAGCATGGCTATGCTGTGTGCTGTGCCCATGCCCCTTGTGAACCCGTGGAGTTGTTCGTGCAGGGGACCCATTTTCCATTGGAGCCGGTTTAGTACCATCCTCTCGGCCGTCTTGGCCACGCAGCTGAGCAGAGAGATGGGGCGGTACTTTCCCGGCTCCTTTGGTTTTGGGACGGGAACTATGGTAGCCCTCTTCCAACTCTGGGGTAGAGTGGAAGTTTCCCAGGACTTGTTGATGAGTTGCAAGAGTGCACGCTCACCTGCTAGTCCTAGGTGGGAGATAATGGGGTACGAGATCCCATCAGAGCCCGGGGCTGTGTTGGAACTGGATTTATAGGCTTTCCTTAGTTCCCTCAGAGAAAAGATAACTTCTGAGTTATCGGGTTAGGCTGCCCTTTCTCTGATCTGAGCATGTCTGTCTGGCTGTAGACACTCTTGTCTTGCCCTCAGCTCGGCTGGCAGACTGTTGCTGCACGTTCTCGCAGAGAACTCGTGCACCAGTCTGTTAGCCTCTGCTTGGGGGTCGTGATACGTGCACCTCGGGGCTGAGCGGCTGGTAGCTTGCTTGACCCATTGCCACAGCTCTGAGAGGGTGGTTTGGTTATTGAATGACTCACACCATTCCAGCCACTTTTCCTGCCTGACTCTGTTGGCAGTTTCCTTGGCATCCGTGACAGCCTCTCTTAGGAGGGTTTTTCGCCTTCGGAATAGTTTTCGGCACATGTTCACCCTGTGGTTGACCTCCCTGATCTCGTCGTTGAAGTACCAGGCGTCTTTGTGACTTCTGGACCCAGGCCGAGTTTTGGGTATGGTCAATGAGGCTGTTTCATTAATGGCGTTTAGCACGCTAGCTTCGAGCACTTCCACATTTTCGCTTTGTGGGGGATCATTGCGTCTCAGACAGAGGGCCAAGGTGTTTTGAAATGCCTGCCAGTTGACCTTGTCTGTTTTCCATCTTGGATTCGGTTTTGGGATTTCGGCTGGGCCAGCATCCATGAGGGTATTTATAGTGCCGTAATGGTCACTTGTGACGGTCTCATCGACACACCAGCCAAACCTCCCCACCAGAGTCGCAGTGGCCAGGGTGAGGTCTAGAACCCCTCTGACATGCGTTGGATCTTGGGTGTTGAGGAGAGCGATCTCAGGGAATGTCTCTAGCACGTCGGCTATGTGATAGCCGGCCGCATCCGGTGCCCGGCAGGGAGCCAGGATGGGGTGGTGTGTATTGAAGTCTCTCCCTATGATCACTCGGTCGCGTGCAACAGAAGCACAGACCTGGCTGATATCTAAGCTTCTACAGCGTAGTCGGCTGTACACGTTGTACAGTTTGAGGGGCCCCCCGGCCAGGTGAACCTCGACGGCAAGGGATTCAACATCGTCTCCACAGTGCGATGCATCGGCTATTGCGGAGCAGGGGATTGTTGCTCTCACAAGGGTGATCAAGCCTCTCTTGCCAGGTGTTCGTGGCAGTGTGAAGACATGATACCCTGAGAAGCGATCAGTGTCCACTGTTAATGTCTCCTGGAGCATGACAATGTCAATGTTCCTTGATCGCACTACTGTTTGGAGAAAAGCGTTTTTTGTAGAGAAGATATATGATGTTACTCAGTGATAGTTACATCAGAAACATCGTCGGAGTCTGACAACTCCATTGCGAGGTCCTCGCTGGTTGAGGGCTCCTCGTCTGTTGTCAGGCTATCCTTGGGTCCACTGGGGGGTGGAGAGCCTTTGGTAGCTCTGACTTTGGTTGGTTTGGCTTTTCTCTCAGGCTTTTTCTTGGCTGGCCCCGCCTGGGCAAGGTCAGCGTGCTCTGGCTCTGGCTGCACGGATTCAGCCTGTTTTGGCTCTGCATGTGAAGGCATGGCCTGGTGGGGAGGGGAGGGAGGGGAGTCTCGTCCTGGGGTGAGGGTGGGGCTGGCTTTGCTCTATCCAGCTTTCTTCCCTTTAGGGCTGCGACTGCCTTCTCGGTCTCCCTAGGGCTGGGCTACTGCTGAGACAACATCAGTCAACAGGAGAGTCATATCGTCCTCCTCAAAGAGGAAATGATCATCTGTTGGAGAGGTTTATGTGGTGCTCTTAGAACATTTTTTCTTTAGTTTCTTTTTCTGCACCTTTGGCATTGTCGGAAACTCCTTTTTGTTTGAGACATCCGGTGTCGGCTGGGGGGCGGCTTCCTTCCTCTTAGGAGGTCGGGAGGCCTTTTCACTTTTGTTCCTTCCCCAGATGTGAGTGTCTGGGGGGCAGGAACAAAGTCTGCTCTTGTCGCCTGAGGGCCACCTCTTTCCTGACAGAGCAAGTCAGGCTCCAGGCGTGATGCTTCTTGGCACATTTGGGACATTTGGCTGCTGTGTCCCTCTTTTCCTCTTTGTATGCCTTGAGGCATACCTCTGTGTTGTGTGCCTTGCTACAGACACCACATTTAGGCTTGGCTGTACAGTTAGCCTGGTGGTGACCGTATTTCTGGCACTTGAAACAGCGAAGTGGTTCAGGCACATACGTTCGATGGTTGTAGGTGCCCCAGTTACCCAGATCAAGGGTAGTGGTTGGGGCATCTTTCATGGTCACCAGGACTTGCCTGGTTGGAGTCTTCCCCTTCGACATTCGGAAAGCCTTCACGATCTGTGGGTGTGAAGCGATCAGCTCCACATCGTACGAGACTGAGAAGCCGAGTAGCATCATCTTGGTTCTCTTTTCCTCGGGATTTAGTGGGGAAAGACTCACTTTCCTCCCATCTGCTAGCTCCTTCGTTTCCCGGAGGAAATTCAGGGTAGCTTGATCTTTGGGCATTATGATCATGCCCTGATCTAGGGCGACCCGGATCGACAGTAGGATTTTCCGTTGCATCTCCAATGCCCTGATCAATTGGTAGGCATTGTCGATGCCTTCAGGTTTAGCTGGCACTTTGAACTGGGCGAAGCTGAGTGTCAGAACCAGTGTCTAATAGCAACAGGAGTGATGAGAGGATATACGCAGCCAATAGAAAATTGTGACGGCGCTCACGGACCATTGTGATTGCCAATGGCGGCATGACTGCTTGACCCTAGCCTCCCGGGGGAGACCAGCCGATTGACTGTGACTGGGCCGGGATCAGGCCGCCTGTCTTGCTGGAATAGAGGACCAAAGAGGGGTGTTGCTAGCCGCAAGGCGTACTCGTTCACGGCATCGCTCAACCTCCAGGACTCCCGTCTCCACAGCGCACAAGGCTGCCACGCACGGCAAACGCGTGGGTAGGCGTAAACCCCTGGGGAGAGACCTACGAGACATCATTGTTTGGAGCCCTTTTGCTCAGCCCTCTGAAGCAGCCACCCAAAGGTTGCTTCACCTCAGTGAGGGAGGGAGCTCTTATTCCTCTGAAACAATCACCCAAAGGATGCTTCACCATAGTGAGGAAGGAGGGGACCTGTACTTTTTTCAAAGTGAATCCCTCTTCCCTTTGAATCAGCCTCCCAAAGGATGTTTCACCTCAGTGAGGGAAGAGGAGTCTTGCACTTTTACCAGGCACTTCCTTTCATCCCCCTGAAGCAACCATCCAAAAGGTTGTATCACCTCAGTGAGGAAGGAAAGGACCTGTACCTTTTCAAAGTGAATCCCTTCTTCCCTCTGAGACCGCCACCCAAAGGCTGTTTCACCTCAGTGAGGGAAGGGAGGTCCTGCACTTTTGCCAGGTGATTCCTTTCATTCCTCTGAAGCAACCACCCAAGGGTTGCTTCACCTCAGTGAGGAAGGAGAGAACCTGTGTCTTTTCAAAGTAATTCCCCCTTCCCTCTGAAGCAGCCATCCAAAGGCTGTTTCACCTCAGTGAGGGAAGGGGGGGTCTTGTCCTTTTTCCAGGTGGTTCCTTTCATCCCTGAAGCAACCACCCAAAAGTTGCTTCACCTCAGTGAGGGAGGAAAGGAAATGTGACCTTGTGAATTCCTCTTCCCTCTGAAACAGCCACCCCTGTCTGCCAGGGACGCGCCGGAGGAAAAGCTGGTTGGTGCAGGATGTGCGCCCGAACGACCAGCTACCTTGGGATTCCCGTCCAAGGGTCCGGTGGGCATTGGTCTGCCTGAGGAGCTGTCTGCTAAGGACGCGCCGGAGGAACAGCTGGTGGGTGCAGGATATGCGCCCGAACGATCAGCTTGTTTAGGATACCCACCCAAGGATCTGGTGGGTACCAGTCTGCCGGAGGACCTACCTGCCGAGGACGCACCGGAGGAGCTGCCTGCAGAAGAAGCACCGGAGGAGCAACTGGTGGGTGCGGGATGCGCACCCGAACGACCAGTTGACGTGGAGGAGCTACCTGACCAGGACGTGCCGGAGGTGCATCTGTGCAAAGGCACCCTGGAGGAGCTGCCCCTCGAGGACGCACCGGAGGAGCTGCCTGCCGAGGACTCGCCGGAGGAGCTGCCGTCCGAGGATACCCTGGAGGAGCTACCGCCCGAGAAGCCGGAGGAGCTGCCGGGAGTAGAGGGACCGCTGAGAGAGAGAGGGATCAGGAACCCCCGGCCGCAATTCAGGGGTCGGAGTCACCTCCTCCGGGATGGCTCCGACCCCTTCTCTCCTTTCTTGGTTTGCCTGCTGGGGAGGGTTTTTACGGGGCCGGGTTGCCAGCCCGACCCCAACTGCCAGCTAGGGGCAGGGACGCAGAACTCCCTGGGAGCAGATTGCCCTAACTATCAGTCTACGTACGATAATTATTGGCATCACAAACTGTATGTAATGGCATCACAACATGGCACAACTCACTTCATTATCACAACCCACACTATGGATGTAATCATTGTTATTGTCGAAATTCAGATGGTCTTTAAGTTTCATGAACACTAAGTAAACCTTTATTCTTATCACGAATCTTTGGTCTTTTAAAGATTCTAATCTCTGTTCACATGCCTGCCCCCTCACCTTTCCCCCCCCCGCCCCCCTTTCCCTCCCCCCCTCGCCTTCCTCCGCCCTCCCCCTGCCCCTCGCCCGCCCCCCGACTGACCGCCTCCGCCTCCGCCCCCAGACCCGGCCAAGGCGTGGCTGTCGCATAGGGCGGCTCACTGGGCCAACATGTACCTGCCGGGGACGGCGCCCGAGAACTCCACGTGCCAGAGGGCCCTGCAGGCGATGGCGGCGTCGCTGGCGGACAACACCACGCTCTGGGCCGCCAAGTGTGAGTGCGCGTATCGAGTGTCACGGCACGTTCTTGTGCCATGACACTTGATACGCCCCAGCTTTGCCCTTAGCCTCTCTTCATGTTCTCCTCTTAACAGCTTGTCAGTCATGTCATGCCAGCACTTCCCTTCCTGTTTCCTTCAGGTCTGCCATTAATGGCTTTTCTTTCGAGATATGTTTCAGAGACAGGGCGCCCTCAGAGCGTGCCCTGAGTGGGCGCCCTCAGAGAGCACCCTCGGAGGAGGCGCTGACAGAGCGCCCTGACAGCGCGCCCTCCGAGAGTGCCCTGAGAGGACGCCCTGACAGCGCGCCCTCAGAGCGCCCTTCCTCCCCCAGTCGTGGACTCGTGGGCGAAGGTTCCTGACGGCCTCTACATGGGCAACTGGGCGCTGGAGGGCGTCTACGACGAGTGCGTCGGCGCCTCCTCCCCCGACGGCGGCGTCCGGGGAAAGTTCTGCCGCGTCTTCGTCTTGTACGTCCGAGGCACTCTGTTGGGGGGGCGGGGGGTAGGGGTGAGGATAGTGGGAATATGGGAGTCGCCCGGGTCTGGTCGCCGCTCATGCCCGTCCCATTACAGCGAGAACGGCAGCCGCGAGGGCGCGCGGACCGACGGAGGCTGCGGCGCCGACGCCCTCGACGCCCGCTCGGGCCTGCAGGCGCGGCTGCCCCCCCTGTTCCCCACCAGGTTCGACCTCGCGCCCTTCAAGACCTACAGCACCTGCATGCCCGACGCCTGCACCGAGCACGAACTGCAGGTGGGAACACTTCATCTCTCTCTCTCTCTCTCTCTCTCTCTCTCTCTCTCTCTCTCTCTCTCTCTCTCTCTCTCCCTCTCTCCCTCACTCTCTCTCTCTCTCTCTCTCTCTCTCTCCCTCTCTCCCTCTCTCTCTCTCTCTCTCTCTCTCTCTCTCTCTCTCTCTCTCTCTCTCTCTCTCTCCCTCTCTCCCTCTCTCCCTCTCCCTCTCTCTCTCTCTCCTCTCTCTCTCTCTCTCTCTCTCTCTCTCTCTCTCTCCCTCTCTCCCTCTCTCCCTCTCTCCCTCTCTCTCTCTCTCTCTCTCTCTCTCTCTCCTCTCTCTCTCCCTCTCTCCCTCTCTCTCTCTCTCTCTCTCTCTCTCTCTCTCTCTCTCTCTCTCTCTCTCCCTCTCTCCCTCTCTCCCTCTCTCTCTCTCTCTCTCTCTCTCTCTCTCTCTCTCTCTCTCTCTCTCCTCTCTCTCTCTCTCTCTCTCTCTCTCTCTCTCTCCCTCTCTCCCTCTCTCTCTCTCCCTCTCTCCCTCTCTCTCTCTCTCTCTCTCTCTCTCTCTCTCTCTGTATATGTATATACAATACACACACTTGTTCAATACTTAATCTCAACACGTTTAATTGTGTATTGATTTTATCTTTTTTAATTCTGCGTCAGTTGCCAGTTATAGGCATTCATTTGCAGTTTATGAGTTGCCTAACTAGATTCTCACTCGTGCGTATCCTTTCCTACCGCCGCCTGAGGATGCTCTTCCCTCGGCGCCGCTCGCTCGCTCGCATTCCGCGACGCCGCCTGCAGACGGATTTCCTTCAGCGCCGCTGCTCTCCTTCATTACTCTACAATAAAGGAGTCGAGACATCTTGGGTGTCTACCTCACACCCTAAGCTCGCCACCTACCATACGCTTGTAGGGCCCGTCATTGGCCTCTACAGTGTGTGTGTGTGTGTGTGTGTGTGTGTGTGTGTGTGTGTGTGTGTGTGTGTGTGTGTGTGTGTGTGTGTGTGTGTGTGTGTGTGCGTGTATTGTACATATATTCATAAATACAGACATATCTACATATATTCGCCGTCTGCAGGAGAGTGTGTCGGCTGCGCTGGCGGACTCGAGCCTGGGGGTGCGGCGCGTGCAGTGCCACACGCTGCACGAGGCCCCGGAGTTCACCGCCGGAGACATCGCCTTCATGTGAGTTTTTCTGCGGCGTTTCGGGGGCCTCTGTGCGTTTGTTTGCGTGCTTGAGTAATATCTTTGATAGTCTGTGTGATACGTTCAACTGTTTATAATGTCTTTAATAGTTTTCGTGATATTTTTGAGTAGTAGAGACTTCTGTATTGCATTACATTGAATAAACAATACTACACAATTAAGTCTTTCAATAATATATCTTTTTTTTTTGGCGTGGTATCAAACTAACAGTAATATCAATGAAATATACAAATAAGAACATCACACACACACACACACACACACACACACACACACACATACACACACACACACACACACACACACACACACACACACAAGGCGAAGACAATACTTGAAAGGCGTCTTTTAAATAAGGGGACCGTCCCTGGGTTTGTGTGTGTGTGGGGGGGGGGGGGGTCGAAAATGAGTTATGCCCTGTTTCAGATTAAATACTACTATCGAATTACCCACGTGAATATGAACTCCCGCGAAGAAAAATCAGGTGGTCGAATGAGGGCCTAACCCCTGACGCTGATCAGCGAATTTCACCTTTATGTACTTATACCTTAGTGCCGCACCAACGTCAGGTTGTATTTTGACATTACCTATTGAAATGTATCACAGGAGGGTAAAAGTATCGTGCGCGCGAGTGCATGAGTGTGCACCCGATTGTTAGAGTGTGCGCGCAAGTGCATGAGTGTGCGCACGAGTGCATGAGTGTGCGCGCGAGTGTTAGAGAGTGCGCTCGAGTATGAGTGTTTGCGCGAGTATATGTGTGCGCGCGCGATTGTTAGTGTGCGCCCGAGTGCATGAGTGTGCACGCGAGTGCATGAGTGTGCGCGCGAGTGTCTGCCTTCCATGGCGACAAGGACTGGGTTGGTAGCCCCTGATACTCTCCGAAGGGATACTTCAACTGCGTAGAGGATTTTTCCTTATCTCAGTTGAAAGGGGACCAGGAACTATGAGTAGTAGTATCCATGTTTTAGTATTAGCTTTCTTCTTACTCTCCCTTCCTCCCGTTGTACACCCTTGTTTGCTTATGGGTGATTACGTAAGAGCATATTTATATTTACCCCACATCCCCTTATCTTCCCTACCTCCCATTTTCGGTCGGGGGGGAGGGGGGTAGGGTCTGAAGAACCATTCTACTG
>NC_061854.1:35265400-35320400 GCF_019202785.1 Penaeus chinensis
TTCAAATTAGGAAATGCAGAACAATTGAACAATTATCGTCCTATCACTCTACTCCCAGTGATATATAAAGTGCCAGAAAGAAATTGTTGCAAAGCAGCTATCAACATTCTTAGAATCCAATCACCTTATTTCAGGGCAGCATGGGTTTAGAAGTAAGTTCACTATTGCTCAGTATGCCGATGTGTCTCAGTTTCTTTACGCTGCCCCTGTCAGCAATTTATATGAATTGATAGGAAATGCTTAACAGACTCTTGCAGAAGCAAAGACGTATTTCAACAACAACGGCTTCAAACTAAATCCTGATGAAACTCATGTATCTTTACAAACAGTCGACAGAAAAACAGCCCAAATCCCCATAAACACACTCAGACTTGCAAGCCCAACACTTACAAAAAACACTGATATACCGAAATCCCCACTGAGACGAGAATTACTGCTGTATAGCCTTTAAAAATTACTGTTCCAATACATGGGGCTCAACCAACAAAACTCAAATACAGAAAACACAAACACTACAAAACTTTGCCGTAAAAGTAGTAATAGGCAACATAAATAAACATGACAACATAACCCCCATCCCCCCCCCCCCAAAAAAAAATGGTTAAAAGTTCATGAAAATGTCAAATGATACATGCGTACTCATTCATCAATTCATGAAGGACGATTATCCCCTTTGGTTAATGCCTCTACAAACAATTGGTAACAAAACAGGAATGAACTCTCTGCTCGTCAAAAGGTCATACACGGAAACAGGGTCAAGGCAAATGCAAATCCGAGGACCCGAGATCTGAACAACCGACCCCAGAACACTAAAAACATCTCTAACCTAATTAAAACACTAAAAACATCTCTAACCTAATTACTTTCAAAGGGTAATTAAAGGCGCATCTTTTAAATTGCCACTGACATCAGGCATCGAAATGCAAAGCCGACCCATGTACCACTATTGCTAATGATGTGACTATCTTATAAAATGTTATTTTATTTTATATCTCCCCTATGTATTTGCTATAGAATAGATACATAAATATATATTCTTATATATATGTTGATGTTTTTTGTATATATGAATACATATTCTTATATATGTTTTTTTTTTTTTTGTATATATGAATACATATTCTTATATATATGATTTTTTTTTTATATATGAATGTATATAATTATTTATATTTATATATATACATATATATTTATATATATACATATATATATTTATATATACATATATATATTTATATATACATATATATATTTATATATACATATATATATATTTGTATATACATATATATATTTATATATATACATATATATATTTATATATATACATATATATATTTATATATATACATATATATTTATATATATACATATATATGTTTATATATATGCATCCACTCCATTCCACTCCACACCCGACGGCGCGCCATCCGTTCTTGGGGGAGGGGGGGGGGGGGCATGGGTGACAGCATTTGTGTGTGGTGCGATTTTGCATTTCTCAAAAAAAATATTTCAGTTCTTTAGCTTTTTTAAACTACATAATCAACTCAAAAGGAAAACAAATAAATGTAAGACGAAAATTAACATACCTAATTAACTATAACATATCAGGAAAAATTAAAATCATAAAAATAAACAAAACAATTCTGAAAAAAATCATCCCTTATCACATACCACGAGCTCCTGTAGTCAGAGTAGCAGGCGACCCTCGGCCCAGGGTAACGAGGCTCCTGCCCCGGCGATGGGCTTCTCTTCGCCCAGGGCCACGGGCGGCCAAGGAAGAGATCCCTTGCGACCTGTGCCCCGGGCGTCGGGCTCCTCCCCCACCAGATAAGGGTGGGGTTTGCAATGTGAGCAGTGATTCATCAGAGGAAGCAAAGAGTACAAGCGGCGAAAACAGTGTAGACAGTGCAGGCAAACGATCAAATTTATAATTTTTGAAGACTAACAATTGTTTTGAACAAGATATTCAGCTTCATTGCAACCAAGAAGTTGTCGGCGAGGAAAAAAATATATATATTACACCCCCGAGGACCTCAAGAAACCACATCATATTGTAACTGAAGTGCCAGATGCAAGATGGCCCAGGCTCCCAACTCGTGACCCGAAAAAAAATTATTGATGTCAGAGTGCATATCACGTTAGTCGATCTGGCAGACAATAATAGCAGGTGTGATCCCGCTACGATAGCCTGTTGCAGGTGAAACCCTCGTCTGCCTCCCTTCCAGCTCCTAGGAGCTGAGAGCGAGGTTCAGTGGGTCACTCTTTTGTTTATTTAAACGAGAATTGTGGTAAACACATATGACTATAAACAAGAAACGAAAACGATTTTTTTTTCTTTTTTCTTTTTTTTTTTCGCCTGCCAGGGATTATCATAGCAGGTGTGATCCCGCTATGGTAGCTTGTTGCAGGTGAGACCCTCGCCTGCCTCCCTTTCAGCTCCTAGGAGCTGAAAGGGAGGTTCAGTGGGTCACTCTTTTGTTTATTTAAACGAGAATTATGGTAATAAGATGAATGTAAACAAGTGTGGTATAAAAAAAAAGGCATGAATATAAATAAGAACAAGAAACAAAAACAATCTTTTTTTTTCGCCTGCCAGGGATTATCATAGCAGGTGTGATCCCGCTATGATAGCCTGTTGCAGGTGAGACCCTCGCCTGCCTCCCTTCCAGCTCCTAGGAACTGAGAGCGAGGTTCAGTGGGTCACTCTTTTGTTTAATTTAAACGAGAATTGTGGTAAACAGAACATATGACTATAACAAACAAAAACATTGGAAGATATTAAAAACATTAAACAGTTGATGTGTGTCCAACGCATAACTCTTTAAGGTTGTATGAGAATGTGGTAGTGTATGATGTGATAACATGATGTAATGATGTGATGGGGTGATGTGAATGTGAGGCATGAAGTTTTCTGTTGCGCATAAGCTGCGGAAGGCGGTAAAGGTGATGGTATGGTCTTGGCATTGCAGTGATTTTTTCGCGTGGAAATCATCCTCCGGACCGAGCACAGCATAAACAAAAAACAAACAAACAAACACAACACAAGCTGTGAGCGGTCAGGAGGCTTTTTCCTCGCCTAAGTGGTTTATGCGTTGGCTTACAAGAAAAGGAAAAAGTAAAGGAAATAAGAAATGAGGTTTACATACAAAAAATATCAATAAACATATAAAAATGAGAGCTTTCTGCGGGGGTGGGAAACATCCTTCGACCTGCACGCACGTATGCGTGTAGATCGGAGGCCTTTCCCCCCAACAAAACATTTAGCTCGCGTAGAGAGGTTCTGGGGGATCTCCGTGTATGAGTGGGAGTGTCCTGGGCCACCACGGGTGATTTGTTTGTGTGTTTGTGTGTTTGTCTATGATGTCGTCGTAGTTTGTATTGTCTATTTGTTGTATGCGGTCCCAGGTTCGTTTGCTTATTGTGTGTGTATGCGTATATTCAGTGGCTCTATGTTGTATGTTTGGTGTAGTGATTGTGCGGTAATTCTGTATCGTATTCTGTCTGGTATAGTGGTGTTGTTTATCCAGTATAGTGCTTTGATCTGTATGGATTGCATCTTGAGTTTTTGTGTTTATGAGATTGCAATCAGTGGAATGGGTGTGTATTCGAGTATGGGTCTTACAGTGGTTTTGTAGAATTTGAGTTTGGTGGGTGTTGTGCAGTATGAGAAGCGTTTGAGTTTTTTGAGAGCTGTGCTTGCGTGTGTGTGAATACCGTTTCTGCTGAAGTGTAAGCCTAGCATGTTTCCTGTGGTTGCGTAGGGTATGTCTGTGTTGTTTATTGTGAGTGGAGGTGGGTTGCGTCTTGCCACTGGTATGACTGTGAATTTGTTTGTGTTTGTTTGTATTTTCCATTTGTTTTCGTGGGTGTTGATCGTGTTTATGGCTGTTTGTGTGGCTGCTTTCATGATGTTTTTGGATTTGGAAGGGTGTGATATGATTTGTGTGATGTCGTCTGCGTATGCGATGTAATTGCTGTAGGGTGCTGGGGGTGGTAGGTTGGCAGTGTAGAGGATGTAGAGTGTGGGTGAGAGGACGCTGCCCTGTGGAACTCCACTCCTGAGATGGATGAGAGGGCCTTGGTAAGAACCAAGGCAAATGGAGGCTGTTCTGTTGTCCAGGAAGTTGCTTAAGAGGCGTGTGAAGTGTGGAGGCAGTTGTAGTTGTGTTATTTTGTATTTGAGGCCGTCATGCCAGACCTTATCAAAGGCCTTGGTGACGTCTCGAAGTATAATGTTGGTTTGGTGCTTGTTTGCGAGACTGAGAGCGATCTCCTCATAAGCGAGGGCGATTGCGCTCCCAGTCCCTCTGTGTGGCCGAAAGCCGTGTTGCCTAGGGTTGTGTATGTTGTTGTATTCAAGATGTGTTTGAAGTCTGTGTGTGATAATCCTCTCGAGCAACTTCCCGGGAACTTCCAGCAGTGATATGGGCCGGAAGCTGGTCACCTCGTGAGGTGGCTTCCCTGGTTTGGGGATGAGGATGAGTGATGATTGTTTGAACTTGGTGGGAAAGTGTCCTGTTGCCAGGGCAGCGTTGAAGATGTGTCGCAGTCTGGTGAGCATGATGGGTGGAAGGTGTTGCATGATAAGTTTATTGATGTTGCTGGCTCCTGGTGTTGTGTTTTGTGATCGTGTGTGTGCATGTCTCATGTCCTCTGGTGTGAGTGTGTTGAGTGATATTGTTTGTGATGGGAGAGTCAGGTGTTGCAGTTGTTGTAGTGATTGTGTGACCTTGGCTTCTGTGTCTGGGTCAAATGTTGCGTTTTCAGCAGGGGAGATTTGGAAGTTCTGCTGCCAGAACTCCCTGTGGACTGCTTCCATCTCCTCTGCTGTGTCTATCTTTTGTCTGTTGGTGTTGTATATGTATGTGATCGTCTGTCTGTTCGATCCTATGAGTCTTCTGTGTTTCATCCAGAAGACTTTAGGATCTTTTATGTTGTTGCAGAGTTCTCCAGTGTTGGTTGCTCATTTGTTTTGTTTCGTTGGTGAGTTGTATTTGAATTTCTCTGTGTCGTGTGCGTAATTCTGTGTTCCATCCCTGTGTTTCAGCAAGGTCCCGGAGGTGTCTGTATTGTATTTTCAGTGTTTTTAGACGATGTGTTTCTTTGTAGTGTGCAAGTGTTTTGAATATTGTTTTAGGAATGTTTGCCTCCCGGGCAGTCTGTATGTCTGCGTACCACTGGTTAAGGTGGTGGTCTATGGTGTGTGTGGGTTGCCCCTCGAGATCTGGAGTGTGTGTGTGTTCAAGTGCTTGTTTAAACCCTTCCCAGTTTGCATGTTTAAGGTTCTCTCGGGGTGGTGTAGGTATCATGATCGGGTTGATGGAGAGTGTCACGGAGAGGTGATCACTGGATGTGACGTCGTCTGTGGTTATGTGGTAGTTTAGATTTGCTTGTGTGTTGGCGAAAACTATGTCTGGTGTGGTGGAGCTGTTGGCACGTATGAAAGTGGGGGCGTCTGGGCCGAGGTGGGTGAGTCTGCCGTCGGAGATGAGTGAGGCAAGGCCTCGTCCGACGGCATTTGTGTCTCTGTATCCAAAAAGTCTGTGGTGTGCGTTGAAGTCTCCCATTATGTATGTTGGTTTTCGGTGTCGCAGGAGCTGGAAGAGGTCGGGTTGGTTTATGTAAGGTCTGCGTGGGGGGATGTAGGTGGTGGCGATGATAATGGGTCCATGAGGGGTGTCTATTTCAATGGCCATGATTTCTGAGGTGAAAGTGTCTAGTATTTTGTGTTTGGTGTGTTGTTTGACAGCAATGGCAATACCATCACTGATCTCGTTTGTTTTGTTGGATGTGTATGTGTTGTAGTTGTATATTTTTACTGTTTGTGGGTGTTTGAGTGAGTGTGAGTTTATGAGTATGATATCAGGGTCGTGTTGTCTGTACTGGTTGCAGAGTTCTTGTCTTCGTCTGTATGTCCATGTGTGTACATTATGTTGAATGATCGTGAGGCGTGAGTGTAATGTGTTGTGTGTTGCAGCCATGGTGTTACTTGGATGTATCGTACCAGCCATTCTGTAGGTGTTCGAAGTTTTGTTGATTGAGTTTTTCGATTGTGTCTGGCTGGATAAAGATGTTTCCGTCATGTAAGTGTTGTGTGATTTTTTGTTCGTGAATGCGGTTCTGGTATGTGGTGTTAGTGTATATCCATTTGATGGTACCGCGTTCTATTTCGTGTGCCAGTTGTTGTCTGTTTAGGTGTTTGTAGCGTAAGGGCTCCATGGAAAAGAGGCGGATGCCGTATGTTTGGGGGTTGAGGTCGTAACCGTCCCTATGGCGAAGGGACTGATCATCGACCTCAGAGTCTGTAAGATCGTCTGTGTGTTTGCGGTGTACATGTGTTGTTTTGGGTTGACTGATTATGTTTGTTGTGGTGCCTGTTTGTGCTTGTCTGTATTGGTTGTACGTGGTCGTGCAGGTGAGTTTGTGGGTGTGGGAGTTGGTGTAGTGTTTGGTGTTGGTGCTTGTGTTGGTGCTGGTTTCCTTTGTGGTGGTGCAGTGAGGGGTTCAGTCTCTGGCTCGTCCTGTGGGCCGAGATCTGGTTGGCGTGGTGAGATTGTAGAGTGTGTGATTGTGGTCTCTGTTGTGTTGTTTAGTGTATTTGGTGGGAGAACCTTGAAGATCCCCCAGGAGTCTCCGTTCCCGAGATCGAGATCTGGTAGATTGTTTTTTCTAAGCACTGTTTTGGCATGGTGTCTGAAACCTAGGCCCGGCTCCATGATGTTTTGTAGGTGAGCATGGATTAATGCTGTCATTGTTCCTACTGTTAAGTTGTCAGGCAACTGTAATATTATTGGTTGTTCTGTTTTTACCTTCTCCTTCTCCTCCTTTATCTCCTTTATCAGTGGATTTAGCCAAGCATTTTGGGTGGCTGCAATGGTTTGTTTTACTGTTTGCTCAGCTACTTTTTTTATAGGGATTTCCTTCTTTTCTTCTTCTTTCTTGGTCTTCTCCTCTCTTGCCTTTTCCATAGCTTATTTCCTTATGGGGCAGGAGTTGGCCAGAGTTCGGTGTCCTTCACCGCAGTTTAGGCACCTCTTTGTGTCTGACTTGCAGTCTCTATAGTTATGGGTGTTTGACCCGCATTCTGAACAAAGTTTAAGATTTTTTTCTTTATCTGGGCAATTATTTTTGTAGTGCCCGCAGCGGTAGCAATGCATGCATTGTACAATGTTTGTGAACCGCTCGGGTTCTATTTGTCTTGGGCTGATGAAGATGTTAAAAAGGTACAGTCCTTTTTCTTGGATGTTGGCAGCTATCTGGTGGTCTGAAAAAAGGATCTTCATCAAATATCGGTTCTTCATGACAAAGATGTTGCCGATTTGGTTAGCTGGGAAGTGTCTTTCGAGCTCTTCCCTGATGTTTTCAGGGGCTTCTTTTACTAGCTCCCTATCGAGCTGTTTAAGGACCAGTGTGAGTTTGGCTTTGAGTTCAGGTGGCATTTGTGGCTCAAAATCTTTCTTTTTTAGTAGATCTTTGCATGTGGTGGTGAAAAGATCTTCAGCATTTTTCTCATCTTGTCAGATGATTAGGTAGTGGTCGTGGCAGTGATTACCCTTAAGGTCCGTATTTCAGCATCGAAGAGGGCTTGCAGAAGGGCTTCCCTCTTTGAAGAAGAGGGTCGCCCATTAGTCAATTGGATTTTGATCCTCATGAGGACATGAGGTGGTGGTGGGTTGTTGTTAGACTACGCCACTGACCCAAGGGAAGGCAGGAATTACAAACCCACCCCCGTGCCCTCTTGGAGGGGCTGTAGAGGTCGTGTGGGTGTTCCTGTGGTGGTCAGTGGAGACCCTTTTCAGGGACCTAACCCTATCCCTACTCAATAGAGTTGCAGGTTTATGGAGACCTGCGGTTTCCCTGACCCTGCAGCCTGACCCTCTCAAGAGGAAGAACCGGCGGAGTTCTCCGGTTCCTCTCAAGAATTGAGGCTTTGTACTTGGTGATGCTCCCTGGTCCTAATCTGCTACAAGGGGGCTGGGGCTGCACACCTCCCCCAGGCGAATACTAGAGTCACAAGAACTCTCGTAGGCCCAGGAAGAGTACAAGAAAAAATGGAAATAGGCAGGGGCAGAAAAAGAGGTCAAAGAAAGATTGAATACTGGGCACCGAATGGCAGTGATGATAGCCGAAGCTACACAATCATTCAGGCCCTGTGGTTCAATCAATGACCGGTGGTGAGGGTCAGTGACACACAGCTTAGCCTGGTCAAGGTCGCGGCAGACCACGGTGGCTTGACGGAGCTGTCTGTGTGTCACTTTATCTGTTTTAGCTCTCAGTAACATAAGTTACCTAAAGGTCAAACGGTGTTGCGGCAGTGAGAACTGGCTAAACACGCGGTAAGCGAAGGCACAACAAAGAGTTTAGTGCAGGGTAGCGGTATCTGGCAATGCAGGGAGCGGGCTCGCTGATTGGCCGGGTATCGCTGCTCTGAGACTGTGTTCTATTTGCTGTGGCTGCTTGGTTTGACACCTGTGCAAGCCGTGGTAACAGTGCTGCCGAATTTATAGCTTCGATTTCGCTATAACTATATGTCAACTCATATCTTGCATATACTCAAAATGTTTGTCAAAAATTGCACTATCTGTATAACTGCTTTTGTAATCATTGCTATTGCTGATACTCTAGTTATCAATATGTTCACGCATTTTTAGCGACATGCTCTCTTATCACAAAGCTTTTTAGTGGTATAAACATATCTAATGTCTTCGCCCGACCATATGGCCATAGGAGCCAGTAGTGGGTTTATGGACAGAACTACTCACCCTCATGCACGTGCGTGACGGTGAAAGTAGGTCAGTGACCATGACGTAACCAGTGACCTTGACCAATGGCCATGACGTAACCATTGTCCATGACCAAAGACCATGACGTAACCAATGACCTTGACCAATGGCCATGACGTAACCATTGTCCATGACCAAAGGCCATGACGTACCCAATGACCATGACCAAAGACCGTGACGCAACCGGAAATCATTAACCTACATAGAGTAATTAAAGGGATTATCATAACAATGTAGACGACTGGACAGAACGACTCACCCTCATGCACGTGCGTGACGGTGAAAGTAGGTCAGTGACCATGACGTAACCAATGACCATGACGTAAACAATGACCAATGACCATAAAGTAAACAATAACCAAAGACCGTGACGTAACCGGAAGTCATTAACCTACATAGAGAAATTAAAGGGATTATCATAACAATGCAGGCGACTGGACAGAACGACTCACCCCTGCGAACGTATATGAGTGTGAAAGCAGGTTAATGACCATGACCATCATAACAGAAAGATAACCGCAGAAAGTAATTAAGTAATCAATGACCAGAATCACCGCCCATAGCAGGTGATGTCTAACACACACACACACACACACACACACACACAAAGGGATTATTATAATCATTGTTCCGGAACTGCAAATTTAATGGAGTACTACAGGAGAACTCCTTCCCCTCCTCTCCAATGCAGATGACTGGACAGAACGCATCACCGCATGCGTACATAACCGTGAAAGCAGGTTAACGATGTAACCGATGACGTAACCAATGACCGTGAGCCAATCAGCAACCGCAATTCACTATCTCTCCGCCCACCCACATACCTAAGAACCAATCAGCAGCCGCAATTCATTAACTCTCCGCCCACCCACGCATTGTATTATCCATCATGTTTGAACTTGTACCAGGATCGGTAATTGACCCTGATACAGACGAGTGACCAACTCTCCTAATTCATCATAATCCATAAATGTCTCTCTAATGATGCCTAACACGCTCACCTGAAGGATGTCTCTCCCCCTCCTCTCCTCTCCAAACAATAATAAGAATAAGAGGAAGTAGAAGCACACAAACAAACAAACATGCATCCAGATGCTGACATACGTAAAGTCCGAGAACAGGGGAACCCCTCCTTCCCTTCCTACTGTCCCCCGATCCACATTCCCTCATATCCCGTTACGAAGCAAAACATGGTAAGAGAAAGGACGCAAACAAACAAACACCGCAATAGACCGATGGATGTATTAGCTCACCCCATTCCCTCCCCCTCACCACCCGATACAAGTCCTATCTAAGGAGAAAATACACCCTGCGCTGAAGTGTTACAGGTGAGTTTATCACACCTATAGCTAATGAGCGTGACACCATACCTCTCACCCAGACACAGCATACCCACCGAAAGAGGGTAAAATAGATCTTCTCAACTGCACTCCGGATGCGATACGGGCCCAAGGATATTGATCTAAAAGGGATCATGGGTAGTGATCCGATAATTACATTTCGCCTTCCGACACGTCGCTTACCTTAAATCGCTAAAGCATTCCAATGCTACGAATTCATTGCAGTCAAAAGGGTTATACAACTCGTTGCTGTACTCAATATGCCTTTATTAAGGTCTTCAAATATACCTTTAGTACAAACAAACAGACACAGACACAAATCATATCGGTCGAGTTCCATATAACGACGATGCTGTCTCGTCTCGAAGGGTTACCAAACAAGAAAAGGAAATCCATTTTATCCCTTACTAAGATTGACAATGTTCGCATTACGTTAATATAAGACAAAAATAAATACATCTGACAATGTCCATGTCTCACTCCATATGCATATGTAAAAAAAAATAAAAAATACCACTACAAATGTTTACAAATGCACGATATAACATAGGTGCAGCCCTAATATGAAACTCAACAGAAATGTCTTAACTTCGCGGGACGATTGATAAGCTTGCGAGCTCCTCTCATCTTTTAACATGTTATACTAGTGGTTCTTACATCCCAAAGGCATCTTCATAATAAAAATACAATTCAATGAAAAGGTTCATGAAACTCTTGTTGTACTCAATATGCCTTTAATATGACTTTCACAAGCACGGGTGCTAACAGGTGATAACACAAATAAAATAAAATTAAAGACTTGAATTTTCTGTGTAAATGTAAATGCGACAACCACCATCTCGTATGTTTGAAAATGTCATGCTTATACAACAGGTTAATTACCTAATAGATTGAAAAGTCGACGCTTTTATTCTATTTAGAGAGCATTAACCCCCTCAAGTGGGAAGAATACATGTCATGCCCACTGTAATACAATTTTATTTATTGTATTTACACATAGATGGCTTTACAAATTCTTAGTCACTAAATAACCAGTTATCAGAACTACCTATCTCCCCTGTTTATCTTTTTCCTTCACTTTAGGATAGGGTCTTTTGTATCATTTCATTGTCTAAAATATTTTAATGACAATTTAATAATCATAACATCAATAATAATAATATCAGTATCGATAGCAATATTATTAATACAAAAAAACACATTTTCCCACCCATTCAAGGAATGGGGAAATCAGGACCGGTAACTAGGGCCTACTGCTAGACTCCCTCCCGGCTGAGCGCATGTGGAGCCATCTGTATGTAGCAAAATTCACCAAAAACTACAGGGGACAGACCATAAATCCGGAGGCGAATGGGTTAATAGGGGTTTCAACGCATCTGCGCAAGGTCAAAAGCGGGTTTCCCCCTCATATTTCCACCTGAACAGCTAATTATCTACCAACTAGTGTCACCACCTGTTCCCACGTGTCGACCCAGCTATGTTTTGCTAATTAACCTCAAGGGTCAATGCAATGCTTTTCCAAAAAGTGTTCCCACCTCACCTCTCAATTTTTTACAGTCTACAATGCAAACTAGGGAATATGTTCAGCTTTCCCTTATGTATAACTCTATGCACGCCAATACAGTGCATTCCCCCTTCTGATATAAAAAAGACCAGGGTAAACATCGATTAGGGATCCTCCGTTTTATGATGATATAAGAAAAAGACGAATCAACACAGAAGGTGGACTAGCTTTTCAGTAATTTACTCCCTCTCCACGAAATTGTCTATAGTACATCCCGAAGAAAAAGGAACGAGTAACCAATAATGGTGGTTACCGTAGTTTTATTTATCTAGCAAATATGCTTTTTGTCTCCTACAAAAACAGAAATATATTGTAAATGGACACAAATAACCTTACCGACAAACATAATTCAACCAAACTTTACTTCTCGATTTCCCCTGTCATTGTCTTTCTTACCAGTCTACAAATATGCGGCAAGAGATGGAGCTAGATAAGTTATCTTTAAAGAGATGATCACCTCGCCATCGGACTACGGGGATTTACTTTTTCGGGAAACACGCATTCAGCCACCACTTTTTAAGCAACACATGCATATATTTTCTCAAATCTCCCTATAATTCTTTTTACGTTGGCTCTGAATAAAACTTGATACTCGACCTCTTTAACATTTTCTGAATAACTTTATACACAATCATATCAAATTAAAAAAAAAAAAAAAAAATCTAAACATCCTTTTTCTATGAATTCACACTATGTCACTAATTGTTGTAGTAGCGAAAATAGTTAAAGACCCCGATAAACTATTTTTTCCCCTTTTAGCAACTGGCTCTTTATCAAAACCAAGGACTTTTATGAGATAAGAAAAAAATGAGGTAAAATAATGTAAATCGTTTGCCCCCCATGTCATAAAGCTTTTATAATTGTATCTGTATTGAGCAAAGACGCGATATTTTCTGGATAAATTAATACACAACCATGCCAAATGAAGAAAAAAATGTCATAACATATTTACCTATTTTTTCACTATGTCACTAGCTGTTGTAGTGGTGAAAACAGTTAAAGACACATGTTTAACAAGAAGGCTTTCATTCGATTATTTACCCCCATTTTAGCAACTGGGTCTTTATCAAAACCAAAGGACTTTTACAAAGACAAAGACAAATTTGCCAAAAGCAGGAATTTTTGACCAAGGGTATTTTTACCCCAGGGAGTAAAAAATATACATGACACCCTCGATGCGATGGATCTTAGCAGACAACATGCGAAATTCCAACTGATAATGTTTGATGCGTTTTTTCTTCTCTTCTTAAACCAAGTTATCAACAACTATATATTATTTTCCTAATCAAAACATTCTTATTTTTTTCCTATCCGCATGATGATAGCAGGAGATGGCTTGCTGTCTTCCGGAAATGTCACCACGGCGCCGCGTGCGGTTTTAGTTCCCCGCGCGCGCAATCGCGTCAGTGATGAGTGCGGTGCGTGCGGAAATATAAAGTCCCTCGTCTAAACTACAGTCAATATTACAGGGGGATATATTCTCTGAACAGATAGGCCGACGAAGAAGGCGGGTGATAACGTCGACAGTTTATCTGCTGAATAATTATAATGCAACCGCCAAGTAGAAGTTTTGTTAACAAGGCTGAGAATCGGTCACTGATGACAGCTAAAAGTGCAGCACATTGTGAGGAGTGCCATTAACGGTCGCATATTTAGTGGAAAGATGTGCAGTATTCTCAAACGTATGTACTTGTCTCCTCATACACGCTGAAAAATGTATTGGAGGCGCGTCAGTGATGAGTGCGGTGCGTGCGGAAATATAAAGTCCCTCGTCTAAACTACAGTCAATATTACAGGGGGATATATTCTCTGAACAGATAGGCCGACGAAGAAGGCGGGTGATAACGTCGACAGTTTATCTGCTGAATGATTATAATGCAACCGCCAAGTAGAAGTTTTGTTAACAAGGCTGAGAATCGGTCACTGATGACAGCTAAAAGTGCAGCACATTGTGAGGAGTGCCATTAACGGTCGCATATTTAGTGGAAAGATGTGCAGTATTCTCAAACGTATGTACTTGTCTCCTCATACACGCTGAAAAATGTATTGGAGGCGCGTCAGTGATGAGTGCGGTGCGTGCGGAAATATAAAGTCCCTCGTCTAAACTACAGTCAATATTACAGGGGGATATATTCTCTGAACAGATAGGCCGACGAAGAAGGCGGGTGATAACGTCGACAGTTTATCTGCTGAATGATTATAATGCAACCGCCAAGTAGAAGTTTTGTTAACAAGGCTGAGAATCGGTCACTGATGACAGCTAAAAGTGCAGCACATTGTGAGGAGTGCCATTAACGGTCGCATATTTAGTGGAAAGATGTGCAGTATTCTCAAACGTATGTACTTGTCTCCTCATACACGCTGAAAAATGTATTGGAGGGGGATTGTGACATACCAGTTATTACTTTCCTAAGGGAGTCTAAAATTTAAACAAAATATAAGTATGCATAATATTTGTGCAATAGTTTTATACTTTTTCAGCACAATACTTGTGTTTTGATTTTTATATAATATTTATTGATATTTATTTTTACTGTTAAGAGACTTTATTTATTGATAGATTTTTAGATATTTTAACATTTTACATGGTATTCGCTGCTAGTGGCTTTTACCGTAGACGCGGCAGATAATTTAAAATAATAAATCAATCGATTAATTAAAATATTTCTGAGACAAAGTATGTTAATTGTTTTAGCTATTTTATTTATTACATCTTTCTATAGCAAGGTTAGATGGTACTTTTATGCGAAAAAATACATATATTGATACCATAGGTAAGCATTATTTGTCATGTAAGAATAAGAATTTCACTTTTACATAAGGAAATTTGATAAAATATAATCATGTAATGACTCGGATGCGGTCATTAGTATTCATGAACTACTATCAGAATCTGGATGGTCCTTCCGACAGAGGTGACATTTCCGGAAGACAGCAAGCCATCTCCTGCTATCATCATGCGGATAGAAAAAAAATAATAATTGTGAGGAAAGTGAGAAGCAAAACTTGAATGAATGATGGAATTACAAATTCTGACGAGTGATCGCGGCAAATGTTTGTAAAATATCAGAGTTTATTGTGTATTGCAATCATACGAGTTATTATTTTATACTACCAATGAAAGAAATATTATCGTTTTCAGTTTTTGTTTTTTTTGTTTATAAAATCTTTATGTTTTCTTCGCAAGGAACCTTCAAACTTGATATGGCTATAAGCATCACCAATTCTAAGTCAATCAATGTCAATACATATTTAGTGTTGTGTGAAGTTATGTTAGAGCTCCATTTATGTTTATAATCACCATTTTTACTTCCTCGCGGTAAATACAGCATCGTGCTTAGTCGAGGGGAGAGAAAGGGGGGCAGATGTAGAAGGGGTGAGGCCAACAAGATATGTTTGATAGGGAGAGCAGACCGTGAGCTAGCGGAACGAGCAGGTGTGTAGAAGGATGTGCTTGCTATAAGGAGTAACAACGGAGGCGAGCCGTACTAGAACTTTCTAGCTATCTAGAACATGGGGATTTACCTTGGTCAAATGATTGAAGGGGTGCGATTTCCATATTAGATATTCATTAACTATGCAGTTCTTCACGAGAGGAGGTGAGAAAAGTACTTCCATGGTGTCGCTCTTTTATTCACCTCTTCCTCACTTGGTCCGTCCTTTAATGGTCTTAACATGTCGGTGTAGTCATTAGCTCGTGACGAGTAGGGGTATTCCCTAACACCCGTTTGTGGTCGTCCGTCGTCTGGATATTGCCTGGAGCATCGTCAGAGTTTAGGAGAAGAGGACATCTTTAGATAAATAAGACTTTAGAACAAACCGACTTTTTGTTAAAGATGATAGCAACACCATAACGTTTTAACACTTACCATATATTTCCCAGGTCTGAAAAAAACTGCTCTGTTCATGTACTTCAATCCCTTTTGTATTTGAGAAAAGAGGCATTTTTCCTTCTTTAAGTTAAGTAAAAGGAAGCTTTTTCCTCTCTTATGATGGGGTAATGCGAATACCCCCTCAAACGAATACGTTTTACTTGTCATTTGGAAAATATTGCTTCGGTTCCGGCTTTTCCCCCTTTAGGACTACGATTTTCAACCCTTTCTCTATAACTTACCTCGTCGAGTGTATGTTGCTCGTCATATACCCCATTCTTGTCATGAAAAGTGAGAAAATCTAATGTAGACGCATAACAATAAAAATAAAGCCCCTCTATTTTCTTATATTTTGCAAAGAATGTTTTGATTAGGAAAATAATATATAGTTGTTGATAACTTGGTTTAAGAAGAGAAGAAAAAACGCATCAAACATTATCAGTTGGAATTTCGCATGTTGTCTGCTAAGATCCATCGCATCGAGGGTGTCATGTATATTTTTTACTCCCTGGGGTAAAAATACCCTTGGTCAAAAATTCCTGCTTTTGGCAAATTTGTCTTTGTCTTTGTAAAAGTCCTTTGGTTTTGATAAAGACCCAGTTGCTAAAATGGGGGGAAATAATCAAATGAAAGCCTTCTTGTTAAACATGTGTTCTAATTTTGTAAAAAAAAAATAGTTTATAGGGGTCTTTAACTGTTTTCACCACTACAACAGCTAGTGACATAGTGAAAAAATAGGTAAATATGTTATGACATTTTTTTCTTCATTTGGCATGGTTGTGTATTAATTTATCCAGAAAATATCGCGTCTTTGCTCAATACAGATACAATTATAAAAGCTTTATGACATGGGGGGCAAACGATTTACATTATTTTACCTCATTTTTTTCTTATCTCATAAAAGTCCTTGGTTTTGTTAAAGGGCCAGTTGCTAAAAGGGGAAAAAATAGTTTATCGGGGTCTTTAACTATTTTCGCTACTACAACAATTAGTGACATAGTGTGAATTCATAGAAAAAGGATGTTTAGATTTTTTTTTTTTTTTTATTGTATATGATTGTGTATAAAGTTATTCAGAAAATGTTAAAGAGGTCGAGTATCAAGTTTTATTCAGAGCCAACGTAAAAAGAATTATAGGGAGATTTGAGAAAATATATGCATGTGTTGCTTAAAAAGTGGTGGCTGAATGCGTGTTTCCCGAAAAAGTAAATCCCCGTAGTCCGATGGCGAGGTGATCATCTCTTTAAAGATAACTTATCTAGCTCCATCTCTTGCCGCATATTTGTAGACTGGTAAGAAAGACAATGACAGGGGAAATCGAGAAGTAAAGTTTGGTTGAATTATGTTTGTCGGTAAGGTTATTTGTGTCCATTTACAATATATTTCTGTTTTTGTAGGAGACAAAAAGCATATTTGCTAGATAAATAAAACTACGGTAACCACCATTATTGGTTACTCGTTCCTTTTTCTTCGGGATGTACTATAGACAATTTCGTGGAGAGGGAGTAAATTACTGAAAAGCTAGTCCACCTTCTGTGTTGATTCGTCTTTTTCTTATATCATCATAAAACGGAGGATCCCTAATCGATGTTTACCCTGGTCTTTTTTATATCAGAAGGGGGAATGCACTGTATTGGCGTGCATAGAGTTATACATAAGGGAAAGCTGAACATATTCCCTAGTTTGCATTGTAGACTGTAAAAAATTGAGAGGTGAGGTGGGAACACTTTTTGGAAAAGCATTGCATTGACCCTTGAGGTTAATTAGCAAAACATAGCTGGGTCGACACGTGGGAACAGGTGGTGACACTAGTTGGTAGATAATTAGCTGTTCAGGTGGAAATATGAGGGGGAAACCCGCTTTTGACCTTGCGCAGATGCGTTGAAACCCCTATTAACCCATTCGCCTCCGGATTTATGGTCTGTCCCCTGTAGTTTTTGGTGAATTTTGCTACATACAGATGGCTCCACATGCGCTCAGCCGGGAGGGAGTCTAGCAGTAGGCCCTAGTTACCGGTCCTGATTTCCCCATTCCTTGAATGGGTGGGAAAATGTGTTTTTTTGTATTAATAATATTGCTATCGATACTGATATTATTATTATTGATGTTATGATTATTAAATTGTCATTAAAATATTTTAGACAATGAAATGATACAAAAGACCCTATCCTAAAGTGAAGGAAAAAGATAAACAGGGGAGATAGGTAGTTCTGATAACTGGTTATTTAGTGACTAAGAATTTGTAAAGCCATCTATGTGTAAATACAATAAATAAAATTGTATTACAGTGGGCATGACATGTATTCTTCCCACTTGAGGGGGTTAATGCTCTCTAAATAAAATAAAAGCGTCGACTTTTCAATCTATTAGGTAATTAACCTGTTGTATAAGCATGACATTTTCAAACATACGAGATGGTGGTTGTCGCATTTACATTTACACAGAAAATTCAAGTCTTTAATTTTATTTTATTTGTGTTATCACCTGTTAGCACCCGTGCTTGTGAAAGTCATATTAAAGGCATATTGAGTACAACAAGAGTTTCATGAACCTTTTCATTGAATTGTATTTTTATTATGAAGATGCCTTTGGGATGTAAGAACCACTAGTATAACATGTTAAAAGATGAGAGGAGCTCGCAAGCTTATCAATCGTCCCGCGAAGTTAAGACATTTCTGTTGAGTTTCATATTAGGGCTGCACCTATGTTATATCGTGCATTTGTAAACATTTGTAGTGGTATTTTTTATTTTTTTTTACATATGCATATGGAGTGAGACATGGACATTGTCAGATGTATTTATTTTTGTCTTATATTAACGTAATGCGAACATTGTCAATCTTAGTAAGGGATAAAATGGATTTCCTTTTCTTGTTTGGTAACCCTTCGAGACGAGACAGCATCGTCGTTATATGGAACTCGACCGATATGATTTGTGTCTGTGTCTGTTTGTTTGTACTAAAGGTATATTTGAAGACCTTAATAAAGGCATATTGAGTACAGCAACGAGTTGTATAACCCTTTTGACTGCAATGAATTCGTAGCATTGGAATGCTTTAGCGATTTAAGGTAAGCGACGTGTCGGAAGGCGAAATGTAATTATCGGATCACTACCCATGATCCCTTTTAGATCAATATCCTTGGGCCCGTATCGCATCCGGAGTGCAGTTGAGAAGATCTATTTTACCCTCTTTCGGTGGGTATGCTGTGTCTGGGTGAGAGGTATGGTGTCACGCTCATTAGCTATAGGTGTGATAAACTCACCTGTAACACTTCAGCGCAGGGTGTATTTTCTCCTTAGATAGGACTTGTATCGGGTGGTGAGGGGGAGGGAATGGGGTGAGCTAATACATCCATCGGTCTATTGCGGTGTTTGTTTGTTTGCGTCCTTTCTCTTACCATGTTTTGCTTCGTAACGGGATATGAGGGAATGTGGATCGGGGGACAGTAGGAAGGGAAGGAGGGGTTCCCCTGTTCTCGGACTTTACGTATGTCAGCATCTGGATGCATGTTTGTTTGTTTGTGTGCTTCTACTTCCTCTTATTCTTATTATTGTTTGGAGAGGAGAGGAGGGGGAGAGACATCCTTCAGGTGAGCGTGTTAGGCATCATTAGAGAGACATTTATGGATTATGATGAATTAGGAGAGTTGGTCACTCGTCTGTATCAGGGTCAATTACCGATCCTGGTACAAGTTCAAACATGATGGATAATACAATGCGTGGGTGGGCGGAGAGTTAATGAATTGCGGCTGCTGATTGGTTCTTAGGTATGTGGGTGGGCGGAGAGATAGTGAATTGCGGTTGCTGATTGGCTCACGGTCATTGGTTACGTCATCGGTTACGTCGTTAACCTGCTTTCACGGTTATGTACGCATGCGGTGATGCGTTCTGTCCAGTCATCTGCATTGGAGAGGAGGGGAAGGAGTTCTCCTGTAGTACTCCATTAAATTTGCAGTTCCGGAACAATGATTATAATAATCCCTTTGTGTGTGTGTGTGTGTGTGTGTGTGTGTTAGACATCACCTGCTATGGGCGGTGATTCTGGTCATTGATTACTTAATTACTTTCTGCGGTTATCTTTCTGTTATGATGGTCATGGTCATTAACCTGCTTTCACACTCATATACGTTCGCAGGGGTGAGTCGTTCTGTCCAGTCGCCTGCATTGTTATGATAATCCCTTTAATTTCTCTATGTAGGTTAATGACTTCCGGTTACGTCACGGTCTTTGGTTATTGTTTACTTTATGGTCATTGGTCATTGTTTACGTCATGGTCATTGGTTACGTCATGGTCACTGACCTACTTTCACCGTCACGCACGTGCATGAGGGTGAGTCGTTCTGTCCAGTCGTCTACATTGTTATGATAATCCCTTTAATTACTCTATGTAGGTTAATGATTTCCGGTTGCGTCACGGTCTTTGGTCATGGTCATTGGGTACGTCATGGCCTTTGGTCATGGACAATGGTTACGTCATGGCCATTGGTCAAGGTCATTGGTTACGTCATGGTCTTTGGTCATGGACAATGGTTACGTCATGGCCATTGGTCAAGGTCACTGGTTACGTCATGGTCACTGACCTACTTTCACCGTCACGCACGTGCATGAGGGTGAGTAGTTCTGTCCATAAACCCACTACTGAGCCTTATGAAAGCTGTACTGTTCATAGAATGCCTACGTGTACATTTTTCCATTTTCATATGTTTAGTAACATTTCATTTATTGTCGTACAAAAACGATCTGCGATCACCTCGAAAACTCCAAGCCGAAGTCACTCTGCCCTCAGCATTGGCTCGGTCAACACCTTAAGCTCCCACAGCTTTCACTCTAGAATAAACTAGAAAACTCTGCCGATATTTTACTCAACCATCAATCGTAACCACTACACTTCTTCTTCATCATCGTCATCATCGTTTATTTCTTTTATTAATTACCCATTATATATTATAATTATATTTTAAATTCTCCACAGCGATAATTTTCCTATTTACGCGTCGAAATTTATCTTTGACAAAAAAAATGTCTTTGGAAAAGGAAGAAAGGGAAGGAGGGTTGAAAGAAGAAAAGGAGAGTGAAGAGAAGAAAATAAGAAAACAAGAAATTATAAAAAAAAATATGGGATTTTTTTTAAGTTGAAAAATAAAGTAATAATAAAAAAACAGAAGAGAAGTAAATAAGATAAGAAAAAATATATCGGGAAATAAATGGCATCGTGTTTCTTCTTTTTAATAATAATAATTATGAAAAAATAGAAATAAAAAAAAAACAGAAATATATGTAAATCAAAATTAAAATTATGATTATAACTTTTAATTATGATTATAATTAAAAGAAGCACAAAAATAAATTGAAATAAAAAATTCGGCGAATTAGACTGTTGACTGCGGCTTGTTGTTCGGAGAACATTCCGATCAGCAAATCAATTTTATTTTCAATAAGAGCTTAATTGTGTTTTGTGTTTGTGTATTTTGGTGTTTTGTTCTTTGGAAGATTTTTACATGTATTTTTAGATACAGTCTTTTTTTGGTGGTGGAGATCAATCAGTGTCTGTCGTTCTTGTAGCAAACACTTTATCGTCCATTCTTAAGCACTGATCGATCATGGTATGCACTATGGAGTTTGTCATCTTTTCAATGTCTTTAGTTATATTTCTTGTCCATCTTGAGTCTGATGTATTTGGAATGATATTGTAGGCGTTTTCGATCTCATCCGGGTTGTACAGTAACCATCCGAGCGCATGTTTTTTTTTTTGTTTTTTTTTTTTTTTTTGGCAGTAAAGCATAGGATCGTGTTTAGCACTATGGTTATGCTGCCTACCTGATAGACGGCTTTTCTGTCTGCACTGTATTCACTGTTTCCATTTATCTGATTTGTTTTTTCATTGTTCTCACTGTTATCACTGTATTTACTTTTATGTTGTAATTACTGATCGGGCCAAGGGTCCCCTTTCACTCTGGGAATTATAGCTGTCCGAGGAAGCACCAGGGAAGCTCCCTGGCTGACCCCCTGTGACCCGGGGAGGGGAGTCAGATATCCCTCTGACTCTGCAGGACTATGAGATGCCATGTTTTGCTGTGCTGTTTGGCAGCGTCGGAGAGGAGGCAAAAACACATCCTTTTACCACGGCGGCTAGACTCAGAGAGAGAGGGAAAGAGGGAGAGAGAGAGAGAGAGAGAGAGAGAGAGAGAGAGAGAGAGAGAGAGAGAGAGATTTGATTTGATTTGATAACATTTATTTACAGAAAAGTGTACATGCCCTGCAAAAAGCCAGGGTAAGATACCAAAGCATCTATCCAAACTGGATGTGCTTCTATTTTTGTAGAGGGCCATCAGTCAAACATTAGTGTTACATACATGCCTGAAGGGCTGTGCTATTATCATTGTATTAAAATATCATCTGGCTGGTAAAAAAACGTTTATATCACTAATCATGTCAAAGACAAGACCAGTGTCTATAATAAAGTTAATATAATCAACAAGTGCTAATCTGTGAACAGTACTATTTGATCGATAGGATGCAGTCTTTATGCAACAGAGTAAGTAATGAGTGAGATTATGCGACTTGGGTGCCTTGCACAGTTTGCAGTGGTGATATGAAACAGGTTTTTGCATCCAAAACTGCATCCTGTACATATTGCAGTGTACTGATATCCTATGCGTAGCCTAGTTAATGTAACCTGTTGTCTCCGAGACAGTCCCTGATAGACTTTATAGGGTTTGTCAAAATTTGATGTCACAGTAATACTCTCGCAATGCCAGATAGTACCATGTCCGTTTTTTTCATCTTTCCAGTGGTCCATACCTGACCCTCATAATCTCTAAGACAGTTGATAACTCGTTTTTTTAAATTTGATTGAATAGCGGTATTACATAATATGGATCTTCATGGGAAAGTGCTAACCTGGCTAATTGATCAACCCTGTCACATAGTGATATTAAAGAGAGAAAGAGAAATAGAGAGAGAGAGAGAGAGTCACTTGTCTAGCTGTTATTAAACGTGAAATTATTTGCATTTAATTCAGCTCGGGAGAATTTTGTGACATACATTAGTATTATTAACAGAGTGATACTGCCTGTCATATTTCTAGGTTCGTATCTGTATTAAAAAGGGAAAGACGAACAAGCATTTCAGAGACATTCATCAGCATAGGCCTATTAAATTAATGTTAAGAACTAAATCGCCTTGTCTTGAGTGGTGCAAGAGTAGGCCTATGTGTCGCTGTAATGAATGACTATGTTAAGAAGGAGAGATATATCAGCCGTCCGTGGAATCATATGGGCTTAATATTACAACATGTATCATCATTACATACATTCTTTTCATTCAATATATTAATACGCAGCCTGGCAATTTATGAATAACAAACACATATGCATAGAATTATATTTTTAAGAGATAAGAGAGTAGAGAAAAGAGGGAGAGAAGGCGTTTTTGACTTTGACAAGTTTACTGAAACAAAATCTTACTCAGAAGGATGAGGTAACTGAAGTTATCCTCACCTCCATAAGAGAGAGGAGAGAGAAGATAAGATAAGATAAGAGAAGAGAAGAGAAGAGAAAAGAAGAGAGGGAGAGAGGAAGAGAGAGAGAGAGAGAGAGAGAAATAGAGAGAGAGAGAGAGAGAGAGAGAGATTCAAACACTTTATTCCATTAATTACAATGGGTATTACATTTATAGATATGTTTACATTATGTAATAGGATGTTATATACATAGATATTGTACAGTGCTTGTTTAACAAGATTAGATAGAACATTAATATCCCAGATAACTGAAATTTCGTACTTGGAACGATGTTCAAACGCCTGATGTCATTGATATTTCAGTAGATGTTCTTTCACTTTTGTTTTAAATGTTTTTTGGTTGGAGATATTTCTAATATTTTCTGGTAGTTGGTTCCAGATCACCAGTCCTCGGAATTGCATATTTCTTGCCCCGGTTTCTGTATTCGATCTTTTGATATATAAGGAGTTATTTTGCCTTGTAAGGACACCTGTTATGTTACCTGTTGTTTGTATAGGTAATAGCCAATTTGGGTAATTTCCTTGTATTATTTTATGGATCAGAATACACGTGCCATATTTGTGTTTCTGTTGTACTTTTAGCCATTTTAGTTTGTTTATATGTGGTGTGATGTGGGCATATTTATTTAAATTTCTCAGTGCTACTCTTGCCGCGAAGTTCTGTAGTTTCTGTGTCCTTTGTATTTGTGTTTTGTTTGTGGAGCCCCAGATGTTAAGACAGTAATTAAGGATACTAAGTGCTAGTGTTAATAACAGCAATTCTTGTTTCTGTGGGTAGTTTATTTTTTATGTGATTCAAGTATATCAGTGTGCCCATTACTTTTCTGTAGATGTGATCAATGTGTCTCGAATGTCATGTATCTGTCTACGTGTACCCCTAGGTTGTTTACTGTTGTGTTGGGTTTGATGAAGCAACCTTGGAAATCAATAATTGTATCTGTGGGTATTTTTGCCATGTTCTGACGGCTGCCAATGAAAATACATTGTGTTTTTTGTGGATTTAGTTTCAGGCCATTCATATCGAAGTAATTATTTGCTTCTGTTAGGGTCTGTTTAGTCTTTTCTATCAATTCATTTAGATTGTCTACAGAGGCAGCTTGAAGAAATTGAGAGTCGTCGGCGTACTGAACAAGAAGACAGTTTTTTGCAATTGATGACAAATCATTTATGAATATAGTAAATAAGATTGGGCCAAGGATTGAGCCTTGTGGAACACCGAACGAAACTGATTGCATTGATGATACTTTTTCATGGATTTTAACTGATTGAGTTCTCGCGGACAGGTAACTTTTGAACCAGAATTATCAATTTCGTGATTTGTTAGTTTGTTTACAAGTAATTCATGGCTGACACTGTCAAAGGCCTTCGATAAATCACATAGAGTGAGCAAATTGATCTAGTTATTGTCTATATTATTATATGTTTCATTTGTGACTTTTAGTAATGCCGTTTCGGTTGATAATTTATTCCTAAAACCGTGTTGCGTGTTAGATATTAGGTTATTCGCTTCTAAAAATGTTGTTAATTGGTTTGCAACTATTTTCTCGAGAACTTTAATTATAACTGGTAGTATAGTGATGGGTCGATAATTATTGATTTCGTCTCTGTCACCGGATTTGAAAATCGGAGTTATGATGCCATGTTTCCAAAGTGATGGATAAACACCGGTGACTATAGATGTATTAATAATTACTGTCAGATAGTATGCAATTGCTGGTAAACTATCGTTTATGAAACGATGTGCAATTCCATCTGCTCCCACGGAATTTGTCTTTTTTAAGTGTTTTATTGTTAGGATAATTGTTTCTACTCCTACTGGTTGCGGTCTAAAGAAGTTTGTTGTAGTGTTCGTTTCGTTTATGTTGTGTTGATATGTGGGGGCGGTTGTCTCTTCAAAAGTGCGTCTACCTACTTCTGCAAAGAAGTTATTAAAGTATTCTGTATTATTTATGGAATTTTGGGAGGTGTCTGTATTTTGTTTCTTCTTAGGCACTAATGTATTTACTAGTTTCCACGTTTCGGCAGAATCGCTTCTGCATTCATTGAACTTATTTTTAAAATAATTAGTTTTCGCCCAGCGGAGGAGTGTTTTCACATTTTTCTTCTTTTGTTTGTATTCAGCCTGAAGGGTGGAGTCAAATCTGTTTATCTTGAGAGCTTTGTGAGTATTATTTATATCATTTATGGCCCTCTTAATGTTGTCATTTATCCAGGGGGCGGGAGGACGCCTAACTGTTTTTGTTTTAAAAGGAGCGCAGGCATCGAGGCCGTTCTTTATCACGTTTGTAGGAAAATTAACTTGTCTGTCAACGTCGTCAGTTGTTAAGATCTCTGACAGTGACGAGTCATTGGCTATAATATGTTGACAAAATAATTGAGGATCGTACTGCGTTAGGTCGCGAGAGGTTTTACTGACTGGTTTTCGCTTTGTCTTTACTATATTCAAGGTCAAGGTTATAAGCTCGTGATCAGCAATGTGGCATGGGACAGCGTCTGCGTGTAGTGTAATATTGGGTCTGTTTGTTATTATAGCATCTAATAGGGATGAGGTGTTTTCTGTAATCCTTGTAGGCTTCTTTATAAGTTGTTTTAATTTGTTTTTGTTAATTATTCCATTTAATTTTGCATTTGGTTTACTTAGATCGTCATTTAAATCACCTAAGATGAAAAGTGGTTTTCTCTTTGTTGACATTTCTCTGAGAATATTTTCTAGGTAGTCAAATGATTCTGTGGTGGCATGAGGGTGTCTGTAGATTGTGCCGACGAGGAAGGAAGGATACATACTGCTTTGTACGGTTACCCAGATGTCCTCTACTGCTGTATGATTTACAGCTGCAGAGGAGATCTTATTTGATTTAAGGGTATCGCTTACATATATGCAGACTCCACCTCCACGTCCTGCATCACATCTGTAGACGTGAAAGTTTGGGATGCTGATGAAACTGCTCGATATTTCTTGGTGAAGCCAAGTTTCACTGATACACAAAATATCAATGTTTCTCTCCTTAATTATCAATTTGATTTCTTCGAAATGACCGAGGAGGGACTGTGCATTGATGTGTTCTATAGTGATGGTGTTAAGTGGTTTGACCGCCGGATTTGCAACGTCAAACATTCTGCTCGCTTTTGTACTTGTTTCTATTTAGGAATACTTTTACATTGTTGGGGAAGATGTTGGACTCTAAGAAAATATCTGGTTTTATATCTTTGCCCCTTATGGTGACTGTGAAGCTAGAGTAGTAATCATGTGTCATTTTTGTTTTGAAGGCTTTGACATTGGCAATTTGGTTGAAATTATTTTCCAAGAAGTCTTCAATATCGTCTTCATCTGTGTCTGGGTGGCAACTCGTGATATAAAGGTACACTACCTGAGGACGGTCGGCACCTTGCAAGGGTTTTGGCGAGTGGCGTTCCTCCCTTGTTTTTCTTTTTTGTTTTCTAGAGTTGACTAGAGCGAAACCTTCCTCATCTTGGTGGGGCTGCGGCTGCTCGTTTGTTTGTTTGTTTGTTTCCGCTCGTTCCGCGTAGTTGTTGATGATGAGCTGTGGTGTTTGTGGAGCAGGAGGGGTAGTAGGGGGGGCAGGTACTCCAGGCACGTGGTGGTGTGTCGTGTCTTCCCACTGGCGATTTGGTGGGAGATTTCTCTGCTTGTTTTTCCTTTTACTGTTTCTAACGTAGCTTCTCCTAGGTGTGACTTGTGTAGAGGCTTCGTTCCTCATACCGGTTGGGGACGAGTCAGCGTTGTTTTTGGGCAGACGCTTACATGGCTCCGGACGAGGGGTGGCTGGCGCGGCAGCTAGATCGTGTGTCTGCTGGGTCGGAGTGGGTAGAGAGGGTGTGGGTAGTGGTGACGGAGTGGTGGGGGAGTGTGGTCGTGGTGGGGGGGGAGCTAGGAGAGGCGATGGTCGTGGGTGCTGCCGTGGTGGGTGTAGGAATGTGTTTATTTTGTGGTGTAGAGGTAGATGTCATTCTGCCAGGGGGAGGTGATGCGAAGGGGAAGGATTGGTAGGCGGATTGATCGTGGGCAGGGGTTGGGAGATCAGATATTGCGTGATGGGATGTGGTCGAGGATGTTGTGACGAAAGCTTCCTTTCCGCATTCCTGCGGCTGAGAAGGAATCGCACTGATAGCAGATTGTTGTTCGGAGAACATTCCGATCAGCAGATCAATCTTATTTTCAATAAGATCTTGATTGATGAGGGAGGGTTCGTGTTGTGTTTGTGTATTTTGGTGTTTTGGTTTTTGAAAGATTTTTACAAATGGTGTAGAGATACCTGTTTTCTTAGGTGGTGGAGACCAGTCAGTGGCGGGAGTGTCTGTCGTTGTTGTAGCAAACACTATATTGTCCTTTTTAAACACTGATCGATCATGGTATGCACTATGGAGTTTGTCATCCTTTTAATGTCTTTAATTATATTTCTTGTCCTTCTTGAGTCTGATATATGCAAAATGATATTATAGGTGTTTTCGATCTCATCCGGGCTATACAGTTTCCGGATTTGATCACACAGAACCATCCGAGCCCATGCTTTTTTTTGTTGCAATAAAGCATAGGATCGTGTTTAACACTATGGTTATGCTGCCTACCTGATAGACGGCTTTTCTGTCTGCACTGCATTCACTGCTTCCATTTATCTGGTTTGTTCCTTCATTGTTCTCAGTCTTATCACTGTATAAGTATGTATAAATAGCTTCCACGTGGCGTACAGAAGCAAGTATTCGCGTGGCTTCACCGCGGGCGCCCCAACGTGCCCCACGCCCCCCACCAGTACTTAAGGCTCAGGATGACCCAGGTCAGTCTCAGTCCTTTCAGAGAGTCTTGCCTATCGCTGCGGGTCAGGCTGGCCGGGTCTTACGAAGACTTGTATCCTTGTTAATATCTGTGTTGCTTACGCTTCTCAATAAAAGAGGTTAAGCCAACCGTCCGTTTCACTACTCCTACTAAACCATATGTTTAAGGCGTTAATACATACCCTTTACACACAGTTGTAATTACTGATCGGGCTGCTGTGGTTGTCCGGGTTGCTGAGTCACCCTTGCCCTGGGCGGTGGGGCAGCCTTGACCCTGGCTGCCATGGGGGTGCCCATCGTCATGGGCGAGGAAGCAGCTTTGACCCGCGCTGCCAAGGGGCCCATATCCTAGGGCGGAGGTCCCATTACCCTGGGAAGGGGGCACGTAACCCTGGGCCAAGGGTCCCCTTTCACTTTGGGGATTAGAGCTCGGGCTAGCTGTCCGAGGAAGCACCGGGGAAGCTCCCTGGCTGGCCCCCTCTGACCCGGAGAGGGTAGTCAGATTTCCCTCTGACTCTGTGGGACCATGAGATGCCATGGTTTGCTGAGCTGTTAGGCGGCGGCGGAGAGGAAGCAAAAACACGTCCGTTCACCACGGCGGCTAGACTCAGAGAGAGAGAGAGAGAGAGGGAAAGTGGGAGAGAGAGAGATGGGAGGGGAGAGGGGGAAAGAGAAAGAGAGAGAGAGAGGGAAAGTGGGAGAGAGAGAGAGAGAGATGGGCGGGGGAGGGAGAGAAAGAGAGAGAGAGAGGGAAAGTGGGAGAGAGAGAGAGAGAGATGGGCGGGAGAGGGAGAGAAAGAGAGGAGAGGAAGCAAAAACACGTCCGTTCACCACGGCGGCTAGACTCAGAGAGAGAGAGAAAGAGAAAGAGAGAGAGAGAGGGGGAAAGTGGGAGAGAGAGATATATATGGGAGGGGAGAGGGGGAGAGAGAGAAAGAAAGAGAGAGAGAGAGATGGGAGGGAGAGAGAGAGAGAGAGAGAGAAAGGGGGGTGGGAAGAGGGAGGGAGGGAGAGAGAGAGAGAGAGAGAGAGGGAAAGTGGGAGAGAGAGAGGAAGAGAGAGAGAGAGATGGGGGGGAGGGGGGATAGAGACAGAGAGAGATAATATAAAGAGAGAGAGAGAGAGAGAGGGGGGGGGAGGGGGGGAGAGAGAAAGAGACATAGAGAGAGGATAGAAAGAGAGAGAGAGAGAGAGCGAGGGGGAGAGAGAGGGAGAGAGAAAGAGAGAGAGAGGGAAAGTGGGAGAGAGAGAGAGGGGGGATGGGGGGAGAGAAAGAGACAAAGAGAGAGAATAGAAAGAGAGAGAGAGAGAGAGAGAGCGAGAGAGATTGAGAGAGAGAGAGTGAGGGGGAGAGAGAGAGAGAGGGGGGGGGGGAGAGAGAGAGAGAGAAGTAGAAGAAAAGTACAAAAAAAAAAAAAAAAAAAAAAAAGGAGCTAACTGGAATAACATAAAATTATACTCCCCGAAGAAGCCATAAGGGGCTTGACGGAGAGCGAGGTTATTAAGTGCATGCGGCTCTACACAACCCAGGCCGTGCGAGATCTTGGCTCTGGGGACGGGGAACAGGGCGTGTACTCATATATATCTGAACAGAAACACAGTCCACACACATAAAGGGACACACAGTCGAAAAGAGAGAGAAAAAAAAAGAAAAAGCATTCGTACTGTAATAAGCACAATGGAAGTGAAGTTAGAATGACCCAAAAATTCGTCTAGAAACCAACCTGTGTATACCTCATTTGGTCTTTATGCATATGTATTACTTATGTATACCTCAGTTTTGTCTTTAGCTATGTAAGATAAAAGTACTTAATTATTTTTCTAGAAAGATGATACTTTATTTTATTCGTTTTACATAAAGTTTATATATTTACACATTATGTTTGTTTACTAAGGTTAGGATTTTTTTTTGTTACCCCCCCCCCCTCCCTCATACATTCTCTTTGTTTAAATGGTACACTGTTATATGTCAATGGTACTGTTATATTAAGGTAGTATAATTGATATTTTGATAAAGAAAACAATATGTACTATTTTTATTGGAAAAATTCATTTAAGTTCTGAAAATTATGCATGTATAGGTTAAGAAGAACTATATGTTTGTACTATATGTGATCTGAGTAGGCTTTAAATTTTTGAAACCCGTTACTATTGCTATAATCATAGAGAGAGAGAGAGAGAAATCAGGGAAGAGTGCCGTACAACAGCCTAAAAGTGTTTAAGATTATCGTAAAATATCCGAGGTAAGAAAGAATATTCAGCTGTAATTATATAGTTAATAAAATCATAAAATACTATACATTTGATTTATAGAACAAAAAGAAGTAAATATTTTGTCTTCTTCACAGCTCGAGGCTGGCACATGGCACTTGAGCACCATCCCGATGTGTCTCTCTCATTATTATTAAGAATTTAAAACCCATTCAAAGAATAAGTGTTCTTAACATTTATAATTGTATACTATTAAAATGATGTTTAGTAAAAAAAAATACTATAATGTGCATACAATTACTCAGATCATATATAATGACATAAATGTTATCCATAATTTGTTTGTTTGTATGAAATATTTTGTACTTTTAAGAAATTATTGTTTTATCATTCCTAAACTAGAATAATTGTTTCATTTCTAGGAATGGGTTTATTTTTTTGTTTTTTATTTTTTTTCTGGTTTATTTGGTTTTGCTGAAATTGGATTTATACGTCCCTGGTGCTATGATCAAGAATGAAAGAAAATAACATCTTTGGGAGCCCAGGAAATCGAGGAAGGAAAAGGAAAGAAGATATCTGAGAGGAACAACTAGTGTAGAGAGTGACAGGTTGGAATACTTGGACATTTTGGTAAATTAATGTTTATTTTATTGTAGAAGTGTAATGATTTTCTAACTTAATATGTCAACTAAAATTTGTAAGCTCATTATGTGTTTTGATATTACCCCTTCTCTCAGTTACCTCTAAGGCCGAAGTTAGATCATAAATAACCTGTATGATTCTTCTTCTTTTATCGTGTGGGTTCTAAAGATAACTTTTGGAGAAACCACACATTGGTAATAACAGATAGTGCCCCTCTGGATAAAGTCTTGAGTGGTTCCTAGAGCAAAGAGAAGTAATAGGGTCTTGGCTAAGGAGCATAGCAAAGGGGTGGGCACTACAGTACAGTTCCGAACCGGAGATTCAGATTGAGTTGAAGGTGTCAAGTATCCGATCACGTGACGAACTTCTGATATCGACGTTCAGTAAATGTTCAGTTTGGACATCTAATTCTGTTCATTAGTCTCCGGCCAGGGTGAACTTTAGCGACGATTTTTTTTTATTTCCAACACTTCTGGAAATGAACATGAACCTATCCGTTTTTACTATACAAGAACAGCTTCAGTTGTTCAGCAGTGTTACAATTGTCTCACGAGACCTTCACGACTTCTCATCAAGCTGTAGTTCAAGTTTTAAAAATCAGTTGTGAAGTGCGATTTGCACTGTAGTGGGACTATTCGCCCACTCCTTGTCCTACCACGGTACCCCCCTCCCTTTGGTACGACGAGTCCATGGCACATTCCAGATTCAATGAACCCGATGGAAACTGGATAAGTACGAGTTTTATTGTCCTTTTAAATATTATGTTTTATTCAACTTAAATTAAACTTGTCTCTCGAGTTGGAAATGCGGGGTGCCGCCCGTAAGCATTGTGCGCGCACGTACGTGGGCTTAGCTACGTAAACGCAAAGATGTTTGCCATTCACCTGCCCAGTAATTTGTGTGAGGAGACTATCTCACCAGGAGGATAGTGTCACGTAAAATAAACCATCATAAACCGTGATAAGGCAGCCACTCACGGGATTCCATGTCGTCGAGCTATTAGCCAATACCCTGGCTAGGGGGCGTAGATACCCCCTAGGTACTTTGGGAGCACCGGCAGATCTGGTCTCGCCTCCTTACCGTTCGGAACCCGCTGCTACAATGAACATAGGTCACGGTTAGTACTATGTGGTTTACTTGGAACTCACCACTGTATATGTCTGAATCCTTAGTGACTGGTACATGGTTGTAAACTTGTAGCTAGGCTCTAAGACGAAAATAAACAGGCAAGCAGCGTATTGGTATACCTCATTTCCCTCGGCTAATTGGTGATGAAATGTTCAATGTAAATTACTGTGGATATAAAGTACTCATACATTACTGAATATGATTAGCTATGTTTAGGTATAAATAAATTATATTTCAAATCCAGTCGATTTACATATCAGTATTTAACAGAATGTGTTTCTTTTCTCGTATGCGAGTGCTGTGACCTGGACTCCCACGCTCACCCCGCTTTGGCCGCTACCACTTAGGTGCCCAGTGTACGATGCGTGGGCGGCCAGGTGGCACTCGCATCAGGTAAATCATGCATTCAGGGAGGTGCAGATCAGGTCTCCAAGGGGCAGTAACCTGGAATGGTCCTGATATCAGGTCAACGTAGCAGTACTGCGCTACTGTTACCTTACAGCATGAGAGCCAGCGAAAGAAAGCGTGGAATGGCAAGGAGAAAGATAAAGCTCCTTCAAAAAACATAGCTGGCAACGTCCATTGTGAAGAGGAGGGAGGAGGAAGTGAAATTGAAGAACAGAAACTAAAAAAATAATAATAACGTCTATTTTTCTTTAGATCAGTAGTATCCTGTGCTATAGAAAAACATTATCTTATTCTTATCTTCTTATTTTTTTCTAATCCTATGGCCAAGCTTACTCAAAGACCGACGTCGCTGCAGTTTAGGAAATCCGCCCGGGGAAAATGTTAACATATTTTGATGAATGACATCAGCGGAAGGAGACATGTCTCTTGGCTTTCCCTCGCACCTCTTTTTAAGAAACCTTCCATGGCCTTCTTTCTCTGTCTGTCTGTCTGTCTGGCTATTTGACTGACAATCTGTCTGTTTGACTGACTATCTGCCTGACAATCTGTCTGTCTGTCTTTCTGTCTGACTGATTATCTGACTGCCAATCAGACTGTCTGTCTGACTGGCTTACTATTTGATGTCTGACTGTCTGTCGGTCGATCTGTCTGTCTGATTGACTGCTGTCTGACTATCTGTCTCTCTGTCTAATCCATCTAATCCTCTCGTTCTCTATCATATATATATGTGTGTGTGTGTGTATTTGTGTTTGTGTTTATACACATACGTGGAGGGCGGACGCAGCAGGAGGACGCTAAGGAGGGCGCTGTGTGAGGGAAAGTAGGGCACGAACGGGCCATCACAACACAGTCGTAACGACTCCCGACTCCAGGATAAAAATTTAAATGTCCCTTATCCGGGCAAAATCTCGACGGCATTAGCACCAGCAGAGTCACTAGACGCAGTTGTATCTATTTTTAGAATACAGAATATAAAATATAGACCACTGAACAAGAAAACAAATGGGCCATCATTACTGAACCATTATATCCTACTCTCGCTCACAATCACCAAATAATGATTGAATAATTGAATACGTAAAGCACGAATACCTTATGAATAAGTTTTAAATACCGTAAATATATATCGCATCCTCCACCCCGTCCATTGCAATATTGTAGATTTCCCACGCGTTCCGTCACTAGTGACAATGGCACTAACCGAGCGGATGCGTCCACTGCCTCGCCCTATCTCCCCTAGCTTTTAATTTTAGATTTCCCTTGCGCGCTCATCTGCGCTGGACATTACCGCCGCAGGTCAGAGGGGCGTCGAAGGTGTCTTTTTATGCCTGTTTATTTATTTTTCCTTTTAATCATGTTTCCTTTGTGTGTGTGTCTGTGTTGTGTGTTGTATGTGTGTGTGTGAGAGTGTGTGCGTGTGTTTGGTTATATGTATGTATATGTGCATATGTGTATGTTTTTATATATATATACATATATATTGGTATATGTATATATATGAATATATATATATATAATATATATATGTGTGTGTGTGTGTTTATGTATATATATACATATATATATTCATATATGAATATATATAGATAAATAAATATATATATATATATCTTTGTGTGTATACACACATTTTTTCCTATTTTTCTTTTTTTTTTCTTTTTTTTTATCTGATATTAGCCTCCCCGTTTCGATGTGTTATCTGTAGTTGCTATTAACTTCACTTTCCACTCCTTATGTTCTTAGTGACCAGCGCTGTCCACTCCTGGCGGCGGGGACGAGATCGAGGCAGCGCCAGGCCGGACCCTCCTTCACTGACTCTACTGACTGCTGGCATTGTCTGTATCTATTCAACGATAATTGTTGGCTCCATGCCTTTGATCATTAATAATATATTGATAATAATGATAATGATAATGATAATAATAATAATAACGATGATAATAATACGACAATAACGGGGCGAGCCATCTGGGATATGGTAATGATGATGCTGTGTATATATAGACAGATAATAATAACAATAATAATAATAATAATAATAATAACAATAATAATGATAAAGATAATAATGATAATAACGATAATAACGATAATAATGACAATAATAATAATACCAATGATAATAATAATTATAATGATAAAACAACACCAACATAATCTAATAACAACAACAAAACCAACAGTGAGCAATCGAGTTTCAAACAAAAACGAATGTGTTCCCGGGATTTGAAAAACGTTTTCTGCGAGGGAGATACTAGGAACATTTTTAGGATCCTCAAGCTGGTATGACGCGCTGCCTTCTTCATTTGCGGGGAAGGGGGGGGGGACCTCCAGCTGTTCTGTCTCGTGTTCTATTGAGGTTACCCACGCTACCCCCCACCCCCCTGCGGGCATTAGTCAACATGAGTGGTTTTTTTCAATTTATTTAGATTTTCCTGCCGGTCGTAAGAACGAGTAATAGCAGAGGAAGCATCTCTTGGCTGGGGTCACGGGGATATGGTGATGATGAAGATATATATAGACAGGTAGATAGAGAGATTGATAGATAGGTGTACAAGAAGGCGAAAAAAAGCATATCAAAGTTCGGTTATTCACTTTCAGAACTTGACCGAAGAGCTTTGTTTATATCAAAAGAGCCATAAAAGATCAAACTTTATAAAACATATAAGTGAAAATCGCGTGGCAAGATATGCATATAATCATGATAGCAACACCAAGCAAACAGCAATGGTTGTCGAAATAACACGAATAATAATGACGATAAGGATGATGATAACAACAACGACAACAATAGTAATAATAATAATAATAATAATAATAATAATAATAATAATAGTAATAATAATAAGTTTTAGTAACGCTGACAGCAACAATAGACATATTAGAGCATGAGCGGGATACCTCATATATTCTTTTAATGTGGAAAAATGCTATGTGTTAATTTACAGGATATACGTAGGTTAACTTCAAGATATATTGTATGGATATTTTAAAAAGATAAATCATGAAGGCTACATTTACTTCAAAGTCAACCAAAATGAAACATTGAATTGAGAACATCTAGGGAAAATGGCGAAAGCGAGAGATGGGTATAGTCAGCTAGATATAAAATATAGGCAGAGTGTGATACACAGATAGATAGAGAGGGAGAAGGGTTAGAAAAAAAAATCTATCCTAGAGTAAACTTTCACAGTTAGTAAATAAACAGGCAAGCAGCATATTGGTATACCTCATTTCCCTCGGCTAATTGGTGATGAAATGTTCAATGTAAATTACTGTGGATATAAAGTACTCATACATTACTGAATATGATTAGCTATGTTTAGGTATAAATAAATTATATTTCAAATCCAGTCGATTTACATATCAGTATTTAACAGAATGTGTTTCTTTTCTCGTATGCGAGTGCCGTGACCTGGACTCCCACGCTCACCCCGCTTTGGCCGCTACCACTTAGGTGCCCAGTGTACGATGCGTGGGCGGCCAGGTGGCACTCGCATCAGGTAAATCATGCATTCAGGGAGGTGCAGATCAGGTCTCCAAGGGGCAGTAACCTGGAATGGTCCTGATATCAGGTCAACGTAGCAGTACTGCGCTACTGTTACCTTACAGCATGAGAGCCAGCGAAAGAAAGCGTGGAATGGCAAGGAGAAAGATAAAGCTCCTTCAAAAAACATAGCTGGCAACGTCCATTGTGAAGAATCAAGAATGTCAGTGCAAGATTGCCACACACACATATGTGTGTGTGTGTGTAAGACGTAAGAGATTTAAAGGTTCATTAGCAAAAGATCAATCAATGCTGTTTAGTCTAGTTTAGAATAAGTTTCACTCGTTCCAGATCAGTGGTTCCCAAACTTTTCCATTCTGGCGCCTCTTGGATTCCAAGTGGATTCCTAGTGCCCCCCCCCCCCCCCAGCCCCTCTCACACACATGCGAACATTCTTTTCTGTACGCTTTAAATAAACAAATAAATAAATAAACACAAATATGTATTTCATAAAGAAAATCAAATCTAGTTAAACCAATTTATTTAGCAGTTTTGTAAGAAAAATAAGAATATAAATAAAATTCTTATCAAAATAATAATATCCTGTCGACCGCCCACTTTGGGAAACAATGTCCTTGGCGAATGTGCAACGCTTGCAGTTTCGTTCCGACTTCGTTTTTTCTGGGAAAAGTTTGAATCGCGATAAAAGTTGAAGAGATCCTGTCATGCGCAATTCAAATGTGGATTAGATGAAGGAATGAGAGACAAGGTCGAAAGAGGAGGGAGCAGAGGAGGAGGAGGAGGAGGAAGATTCTCGTTCTCTCGCCCCACATACCAGAAAAGCCATGTGATCCTTATCTCACAGTAATTCCTCTGTGCTCAGCTGACTCCAACGAATCTACACCCGTGAGAATGACACAATGACTTTAGAACATGTTAATTCAACCCTTATTGCTCGTGAACGATTCCCATTATGTTATTCTGTTGTCTCTGTGTATGATTATGTCTTTTTTATACTCAAAATTTTAGTTAGAAAATGCTTATTCTGAATCACCAAGTATGCTACCTCTATTATTACTGATATTCAAATGTCTTTATGTTTTATGAATACTCAGCTATATTTGTCTCTTTATCACGAAGCCTTTTAGTCTTTCTTACAAACCACTGTATAAAAGGTACCCTAGTTTCTTCACCACGAAACCACCATCTTACCATATGTTTCGGAATTCATCAAATTCATTCATGTTTTCCATTATGAAATGTTCCAAAACGAAGTTTGTTCATAGAAATTTCTGAGCAGTCTAGACAGACCGCTCGGAAGAGGAAGAGGAGGTGGGGGAGGAGGAGGAGGAGGAGAAAGAGGAAGAGGAAAAGGAAGATGAGAAGGAGGAGGAGGAGGAGGAGGAAGAGGAAGAAAATGAGGAGGAGGAGGGAGAGTAAGAGGAAGAAGATGAGGAGAAGGAGGAAGAGGAAGCAGAGGAGGAGGAAGAGGAAGAATAGGAGAAAGATGATGATGAGGAGGAAGAGGAAGAGAAAGAGGAAGAGAAAGAGGAAGAGGAGGAGGAGCAGGAGAAAGAGGAGGAGGAGGAGGAGGAAGAGAAAGAGGAGGAGGAGGAAGAGGAGGAAGAGAAGGATGAAGAGGAGGAGGAGGAAGACGAGAAATAGCAGGAAGAGGAAGAAGAGAAAGAGGAAGAGGAGGAGGAGGAGGAAGAGGAGGGAGCAGTGGAGGAGAAAGAGGAAGAGGAGGGAGCAGTGGAGGAGAAAGAGGAGGAGGAGGAGGAAGAGGAGGGAGCAGTGGAGGAGAAAGAGGAGGAGGAGGAGGAAGAGGAGGGAGCAGTGGAGGAGAAAGAGGAAGAGGGGGAGGAAGAGAAAGATGAAGAGGAAGAGAAGGAGGAGGCGGAAGAGGAAGAGGATGAGGAGGGAGCGATGGAGGAGAGGAGGAGGAGAAAGAGGAAGAGGAGCAGGAGGAGGAGAAAAAGGAAGAGGAGGAGGAGCAGGAAGAAGAGGAAGAGGAGCAGGAGGAGGAAGAAGAGCAAGAGGGGAAGAGGAGGAAGAAGATGAAGAGGGGGAGGAGGAGGAGGAGGAGGAGGAGGAAGAGGAAGAAGAGCAAGAGGGGAAGAGGAGGAAGAGGAGGAGAAGGTGGAAGCGCAAGGCGAGGAGGAGGAAGAGGAAGAAGAGCAAGAGGGGGAATCGGAGGAAGAGGAGGAGAAGGTGGAAGCGCAAGGCGAGGAGGAGGAAGAGGAAGAAGAGCAAGAGGGGAAGAGGAGGAAGAGGAGGAGAAGGTGGAAGCGCAAGGCGAGGAGGAGGAAGAGGAAGAAGAGCAAGAGGGGGAATCGGAGGAAGAGGAGGAGAAGGTGGAAGCGCAAGTTGAGGAGGAGGAGGAGGAAGAAGAGCAAGAGGGGAAGAGGAGGAAGAGGAGAAGGGAAGCGCAAGCGAGGAGGAAGAGGAAGAGAGCAAGAGGGGAAGAGGAGGAAGAGGAGAGGTGGAAGCGCAAGGCGAGGAGGAGGAAGAGGAAGAAGAGCAAGAGGGGAAGAGGAGGAAGAGGAGGAGAAGGTGGAAGCGCAAGGCGAGGAGGAGGAAGAGGAAGAAGAGCAAGAGGGGAAGAGGAGGAAGAGGAGGAGAAGGTGGAAGCGCAAGGCGAGGAGGAGGAAGAGGAAGAAGAGCAAGAGGGGAAGAGGAGGAAGAGGAGGAGAAGGTGGAAGCGCAAGGCGAGGAGGAGGAAGAGGAAGAAGAGCAAGAGGGGAAGAGGAGGAAGAGGAGGAGAAGGTGGAAGCGCAAGGCGAGGAGGAGGAAGAGGAAGAAGAGCAAGAGGGGAAGAGGAGGAAGAGGAGGAGAAGGTGGAAGCGCAAGGCGAGGAGGAGGAAGAGGAAGAAGAGCAAGAGGGGAAGAGGAGGAAGAGGAGGAGAAGGTGGAAGCGCAAGGCGAGGAGGAGGAAGAGGAAGAAGAGCAAGAGGGGAAGAGGAGGAAGAGGAGGAGAAGGTGGAAGCGCAAGGCGAGGAGGAGGAAGAGGAAGAAGAGCAAGAGGGGAAGAGGAGGAAGAGGAGGAGAAGGTGGAAGCGCAAGGCGAGGAGGAGGAGGAGGAGAAGGTGGAAGCGCAAGGCGAGGAGGAGGAAGAGGAAGAAGAGCATGAGGGAGAGAGGAGGAAGAGGAGGAGAAGGTGGAAGCGCAGAGGCGAGGAGGAGGAAGAGGAAGAAGAGCAAGAGGGGAAGAGGAGGGAAAGAGGAGGAGAAGGTGGAAGCGCAAGGCGAGGGAGGAGGAAGAGGAAGAAGAGCAAGGGAGGGGGAATCGGAGGAAGAGGAGGAGAAGGTGGAAGCGCAAGGCGAGGAGGAGGAAGGAGGAAGAAGAGCAAGAGGGGAAGAGGAGGAAGAGGAGGAGAAGGTGGAAGGCGCAAGGCGAGGAGGAGGAAGGAGGAAGAAGAGCAAGAGGGGAAGAGGAGGAAGAGGAGGAGAAGGTGGAAGCGCAAGGCGAGGAGGGGAAGAGGAGGAGGATGAGGAGGGAGCGATGGAGGAGAGGAGGAGGAGAAGAGGAAGAGGAGCAGGAGGAGGAGAAAAGGAAGAGGAGGAAGGAGCAGGACGAAGAGAAGAGGACAGGGAGGAGAAGAAGACAAGAGGGGGAAGAGGAGGAAGAAGATGAAGAGGGGAGGAGTGAGGAGGAGGAGGAGGAGGAAGAGGAAGAAGACAAGAGGGGAATCGGAGGAAGAGGAGGAGAAGGTGAAGCGCAAGGCGAGGAGGAGAAGAGGAAGAAGAGCAAGAGGGGGAATCGGAAGGAAGAGGAGGAGAAGGTGGAAGCGCAAGGCGAGGAGGAGGAAGAGGAAGAAGAGCAAGAGGTGGGAAGAGGAGGAAGAGGAGGAGAAGGTGAAGCGCAAGGCGAGGAGGAGGAAGAGTGAAGAAGAGCAAGAGGGGAAGAGGAGGAAGAGGAGGAGAAGGTGGAAGCGCAAGGCGAGGAGGAGGAAGAGGAAGAAGAGCAAGAGGGGAAGAGGAGGAAGAGGAGGAGAAGGTGGAAGCGCAAGGCGAGGAGGAGGAAGAGGAAGAAGAGCAAGAGGGGAAGAGGAGGAAGAGGAGGAGAAGGTGGAAGCGCAAGGCGAGGAGGAGGAAGAGGAAGAAGAGCAAGAGGGGAAGAGGAGGAAGAGGAGGAGAAGGTGGAAGCGCAAGGCGAGGAGGAGGAAGAGGAAGAAGAGCAAGAGGGGAAGAGGAGGAAGAGGAGGAGAAGGTGGAAGCGCAAGGCGAGGAGGAGGAAGAGGAAGAAGAGCAAGAGGGGAAGAGGAGGAAGAGGAGGAGAAGGTGGAAGCGCAAGGCGAGGAGGAGGAAGAGGAAGAAGAGCAAGAGGGGAAGAGGAGGAAGAGGAGGAGAAGGTGGAAGCGCAAGGCGAGGAGGAGGAAGAGGAAGAAGAGCAAGAGGGGAAGAGGAGGAAGAGGAGGAGAAGGTGGAAGCGCAAGGCGAGGAGGAGGAAGAGGAAGAAGAGCAAGAGGGGAAGAGGAGGAAGAGGAGGAGAAGGTGGAAGCGCAAGGCGAGGAGGAGGAAGAGGAAGAAGAGCAAGAGGGGAAGAGGAGGAAGAGGAGGAGAAGGTGGAAGCGCAAGGCGAGGAGGAGGAAGAGGAAGAAGAGCAAGAGGGGGAAGAGGAGGAAGAGGAGGAGGAGGTGGAAGCGCAAGGCGAGGAGGAGGAAGAGGAAGAGGAGGAAATTACCCTTACTTAAATTTTATTCATGTTAATTTAATCAAGTTATGGGAGGATTAGATTAGTGCCTCTTTCCCCGTATTTTCTTCGTGATTTTACTTTCTTGTGTTCCTGTGTTTTATCTTTTTTTTCTTTTTCTTTTTTTGTCATTTCATCGATTCTATTTATATTTCGTTCCATACTTTTACCTTTTATTTTAGTGAATGAGAATTAAATACAAATGTTTAAACTACATATCCCATTGTGAAATGGAAGGATAAGACCAAAGAGGTGAAAAGACGAGTGAAATGCAAATTAAGTGATCAAAAATAAGGAATGAATCGTTTGGCAAGACATTCCCGCTCGCGTCTCCTCCTCGCTAAAACATCCTAATCTAGCAATCGAACACCACACTTACTTACTCTCTCACACACTTGCTCACTATCTCTCCGTTCCTTACACTCTTCTTTTACACTGTATCGTCGCACTCCATCTATAGTCCGTTTCCATGCGGTAATTAAATAGGTGATAACAGCGAGCGGTTTCTTAATATTTGCGAGAGATTATTAAACGCAGCCGTTTGCTATTTTTACCCCCCCCCCCCCACCGCCACCCTTATGGCCGCTTTCCTCATATCTACAACCTCTTTTTCTACCGTTTCTCTCGAAACTCTTAGATATTTAGTCAGATTCACTGGTATTATATTTTTTGTCCATCTCAAGAACACTGTACAGTACTTTAAAAGGGGAAAACCAATGAATGGCAACACCGATGTTGTCGACATGCTGCATACGATTCCATGACTATATTCCCTAACAACAATATATTATTATTTTCTTATAAGTGTGATATGGCTAACAATTCCAATACGATTTTAGAGCCTTATTTTCATTGGCATTGATTCTGCATCTACGCTGTTAAAACCCTAATAAGTCTTAGCCAACCACAGGCTTCATTTGGCCAATTAAGAGTTGCCAGACGTAATATAGAGGATACCTGCGCCTCGCGCGTGCGCTTCACTCAATTAGATTTGATGCCTGTGATTGGCGAAGACTCTCTTGGTCTTACCATCGTAAATGTATATTGATACAGATGTTTTAGATAAATTATTTAATGTTTAGATCCTCATGCATATTTCATTTATGCAGAAATGACAGTTAGTCGCTGTTAGACAGGGAAGAAGTTAATAAAATAATTCACGAAATGTCGCTAACAACTAACTTCTTCCCCATTTTTTGGTGAAATACGAAATCCACAACCAAAACAAGGAGGAGGAGGGTACGTGTTGGGTGCGGGAGTATAAAGGTTGGCAAGTGTGAATTAAGCAAGGGGGTAGTGTAATTAATGAGGCTTCAAGAACTGTTTCAATCACTGCACTGTTTATCCTTTTTCCTTTCACATATGGGTTGACGAGGGAAATCGCGACACAAGTGATAGAACATTTATTAAAATAACGCGGTAAAACAAACTTTAAAAAAAAAATTAAAAGGAGTAAAACACGAGCAAAAGCAATAAAAGTAATAAAACAAAAGCACATACAAAAAAACACTAAAATAATAAATAAAGCACCATATCACTTTGTCACTTTCCGAAGTAATACCAGTCATATCTCTCACAACCTATATTACTTCACAACCACTAAGCTGCCTTTCGGGAGGCCCATTCCGGGCTCCCTGAGCAGCCAGCAGGCACAAGGACCCATTCCCGAATCCCCCGTGTCTTCTACTCATTGGCTTTCAAGCCCGAGAACCTGGGCATTGTGGTTGTTTCATGGGTTCTTAGGTTAGTAAAATTGACTTTAAAACTAAGATCAAATATAGAAATAAGATATTTTGTATAATAAAATTATTAAAAAATAATTATCGTACAATAAATAAATAAATTAACTTATCATAAAAGAACCATCGTAAAACTTGGTACTTAAAATTCAATAACATTTGATAAATAAAAGTAGATATAATAAAAGAGTGACTGTAAGATCTTTTGAATTAAAAATAATAAAAGTTTCCGGGTATTATGACTGGAATTAATAAGATGATAAATAATCTAAAAATGTAAAAATAAATGGAATTCTATTTATCATCAAGTGACTATACGATTGGAAGAGACTGGTGCCATCTATACACAAATGCAGTATATATTTATTTAAAAAAATACAAATATAAAAAGCAGCGGTGCGTGGCAACACCATCTTGAGCATCCTCCTCCTCTTCGCGCCCTGAACTTCGGTGGAGGGATGGCGATCCAGGTTCACGTTGCCACAGTAAGGGGGGGTGTAAAGCAGTTCCTGGCAACGTGAAATCGCAGCTTCCATACGGGTTAACGATTGTGTATGGCAAAACGTCGCCACGCCGCGACTCCGCCAGGAGTGTATTGCCACCCCAAGTTCATCTTGTTTTGCATTCGGAGGTATTTTCGCCTGTGGGAGAGTTGGAGGAGAGAGATATATTCGAAATGGTATACCTCCTGGAGTGAGACGACGAGAGGTGTCTAAGTCGTTTACTACAACTCCTCCCCCTGCAAGCGCGGTAATCCCTGGCTGACGTGTTAAGAATCCCGGTTAGCGTTGCTGGAATACTGAGGCAGTGGTCCATGGCAAGAGGAAGGTACTGTGGCAAAGCATTTCCAGGACTTCGACTGAAACTAGAGAAGGATGATTAATACAGGTATTACATGAAGTAATTTACCGAGATTTTTACAGGTAAGTGACGTGGTCATATGATGCACACGACCCACGATTGACTCCCCATAGAACCACGCGACTCCACGTCGCGGTAGAGTTCTCGTCTAGCAATCTCGCTGACCTGCGTTCAAATCCCTCGCCGCCAGTGGATGGTAACCCCGGCGATTCCTTGCACACAGGGGATAGTTTAGAAGCAAAATGAAACAGACAGTATGTCGCACCAAGAATATCCATTATAACAAATGGAATCAAAACTAAACTAAACTTGTACGATTCACGCCCCTGTGCCTGGAATGCATATACCTCTTCCTCGTCTGATCCACAACTTCTCACAATATTAATAAGAATTTAAACCCCATTCAGAGAGTAAGTGTTCTTAACATTTATAATTGTATACTATTAAAATGATGTTTAGTCAAAAATTTACTATAATGTGCATATAATTACTCAGATCATATATAATGACATAAATGTTATACATAATTTGTTTGTTCGTAAGAAATATTTTTGTTCTTTCAAGAAATGATTTACTTAGATTTGATAACTTTATATTGTTTTTATCATTCCTAAACTAGAATAATTGTTTCTTTTCTAGGAATGAAGAAATGAAGAAAAGGAAAGAATATATCTGAAAGGAACAACTAGTGTAGAGAGTGACAGGTTAGAATACTTGGACATTTTGGTTAATTAATTTTCATTTTATTGTAAAAGTGTAATGATTTATGACTCAATATGTCAACTAAAATTTGTAAGCTCATTAAGTGTTTTGATATTACCCCACCTCTCAGTTACATCTAAGGCTAAAGTTAGATCATAAATAACCTATATGATTCTTCTTCTTTTATAGTGTGGGTTCTAAAGATAACTTTTGGAGAAACCACACATTGGTAATAACAGATAGTGCCCCGCTGGATAATGTCTTGAGTGGGTCCTAGAGCAAAGAGAAGTAATAGGGTCTTGGCTAAGGAGCATATAAAGGGTCGCGCTATATCCCATTAGTCTGCCGTTAGTGTAATAATGTGCGGAGGACGTGTCCCCATTTGAATGGTACTGCTGGTTTAGTTCTTGATGTGTTGTAGTTAAAGTCGTCGCGGATTTATATTTTTTTTACTGCGGGAGTTTGGTAGCTAGACTACAAGGACAGACAAGGCAGAAACGCCCAGGGAGTTGGGCGTCTTGCCCTGTCCGAGCAGTCTGTGTGGGGTCGCGTGGTCCTTCCCTCCAGCCCTGATGAGCCGAAGGCCGGGGACGACCTTGACACGACGAGCGCTGGGGACGAACTCTGTTAAATCCGGGCCATAAATAGCGAGCGTCCACCGGAACGCGGCGTGGGTACGCCAGCTGCAGGAAGCGTGGGGGGAGCGAGGCAGCTGCTAAATGACATGCCATATTGCTCGGCCACCTACATACACCTCGTCCCCGAGGCACCTTAGATTTGCCTCAAGAGTGACCCAACTTGACTGGTCCTGACTTGCTAGTCACTTCGTTCTCGCGTTGTCCCTGGTGTATCTTCGTGGCTGCTCGTCCTTGTTGCCTTCTTCATCCCAGTCCTTGGTAAATCCGTCCGTCCTCGACGTCCACACATCCTCGATGGTCTCGCACCGGTCCTCCTTGACTTTGAATTCGTCCAGACTTCCTTGTAGTCCTCGTCCATGCCTAACTTGACGGCGTACTCGCCCAGTGCACGTCCTCGCAGATCTCGTCCAGGTCCTTTTCGGCTGCACGCTTGTACAGACGTCCTCGTAATCTTCATCAGGATCTATGGGCGTCCGGGCAGGAAGCGTCCTCCTCGGTTTCTCAGGGCGGCTGCTGATACCTGCGCTGACGATCTCCTGGAGTATGACTGGATCTGTGGCGTCCAGGCAGGCGGCGCCCGTCACAGCATCATGGGGCGACTGGTACCTGCGCTGACAAGTTCCTGTTCCTTCACTGGGATCTACGGGCGTCCTGGCAGGCGGCGCCCTTCCACCTCCTGGGGCGGCTTAAAACCTGCTTTGACGAACATCCTGGTCTCCAGGATTCTGGCGATCCTCCGATAACGTCCTTCCCATAGCATCCTAAGATGACCGTTTCTGCAGCAGGATCCTCCTTCGGTGCTGTGTCAGATATTGGTAAACCAGATTATACACGTAAAGGCCAAGATAGTAAGAGAAAAAGGAAGGCGACAGAGAAGAGGTGGTGTTAAGCGCCACTAACCGATTATTTATAAAAAAAAATTTGTCTGTGTGCATGTGTGAGCGACAGGGAGCGTCAATGGCAATGAAAGTGAGAGAGCCCTCACAGAGCGGACATGTGTGCCAAACAACTATATCATTGAATTCAACATTTAATGGTTGTACAGGGTTTGGTGATGGTTTCCCTTATTTTTTTATTTTTTTTTTTTTGTCTTGTGTGCGAAGTGTGAGAGTGCGTGCGTGCTTGTGTGCGTCAGTGAACCATTTGGTTTACCCGGACGACCCATTCCCCTTGCTTCGAACCCGAAGAAAGCCATGGTCGGTGGTCGCCGTTATATGGTCAGCCACTTGGCTCCGAACTCCACACCGATAAGCATTGTATGTATACCTTTATATTTATATAGTTATTTTTAGTGTAAATCGAATGTGATAAATGAAACAAGTGATTTAGTGATAACATAAGTGATTTATTTTCAAATGGTTTTCACTTTCAGCCTCCTTAATCTAGGTATAATGTGGACTGATCTCTGGCCGCATTACGTGTCTGCAAACCGTGCCTGTGTACTCTGGCTGCAATATCCCGGTCCACAGAATCCTGGGCTGTATGACCCCGGACCACTTGACCCAGGCTGAAATAGTGCTTATAAGATTTTCTTTTGATTTGTTTGACGTGTGAATAAGACTTGTGTGAATATATATGAAAATATATATATTTAAGAAAGTATTGAATTGTCTATTTCCTTTTGAACCAATCTATCCCCCAGAGGATATAAATAAAAAGAACAAGAGGTTAGCTCATGATATCTGGAGAGAATTTGATACAATAATTCAAATGACTAGAAACCTCTGACAATGGTATGCGACAGAATGACGCACTAATGAACGGTGACGTGAAAAATATTCGCAAGCTTTATCGCAAGCGAATCTTCTCGGGATCAGCAAATCTCCAGAGGTAACCAGTCTAGCTGCGCATGCAGACTTCATTGACGGAGGGTCTATACCCAAATTACCGTACTATACGAAGCGAAAACGAGCTGGGAAAAATTATAAATAACCCACTCTATACTGCGAATCTGTGATGGGCGCTCGTGACATTGAGATTTGCCTAAACATGCCAGCGACGTCTAAGGGGGGGGGGGGGCGAGGCGGGCTTTAAACAGCTGTCACAAGTGAGCTAGCCTCGCTCCCCCCGCGCGTCCTGAGACTCTCACCCCCCCCCCCCCTCGCTCTCTCTCCTTATATATATATATATATATATATATATATATATATATATATATCGATTTAGAAGAAATATAATTCAAGGAAAAAAAAGCATAAACATCATTTTCCAGAAACGTTATTTCCAGATATCGCAATCACGAAGGGGAAGTCTTCTAAAAATAGATAAAAAAAATAACAAAGATACAGGCAAACGGAGGCGAAACAGTTGCCAGACAACCCTATTTGTTAGAGGCCTCGACCTCGCAGCCGACAGTCAGGCTCCGTCCGGGAGAGGAAACAGAACTTTGAGTGAGCACCTCTGGCACTCATTTTGTCGCCGACTTCACTGTGGTAAGTTATTCTCCCTCGTTTGTCGCTGAGAGCATTGTTTTAAGTTATTCGCCCTCGTTTGAACGTCAGAGATGTGTGTGTTGGTATGTATGTTTGCTGTTTGGCTGGTGTGTAATGGTAGGGTAAAATTTGCTATGTTTCTCTCTCTCCCCCCCCTCTCTCTTTTCTCTCTCTCTCTCTCTCTCTCTCTCTCTCTCTCTCTCTCTCTCTCTCTCTCTCTCTCTCTCTCTCTCTCTCTCTCTCTCTCTCTCTCTCTCTCTCTCTCTCTCTCTCTTTCTGTAATGATATGAGGAGAACGTGTCCCCGCTTGCTGCCGCCAGTGTAATGTTATGTGGGAGAAGTTATCCCAGCTTCAACCGATTATTTCTGCGGGAGTAGGGTAGCTGGGGTCGGATACTTAAAACAGTTTACAATGTTGTATCTCACCACGGAGCCGTTGCAATGTCGTAAGGCCTCCGAAGGCCATACTCGAAACAAAATTAGCCGCCATGTTATGAGGTGACAAATTGTAAAGTACCTTGTAAGTTACAACTGCTCCGGGGCTCACGTACGGGTTTGAAACCGGATATAGTACGGTTTATTTCCCGATTACTTAGTCGACAATAAACCTTTATTTGAAAGAAACATGCCTTTTCCATATTCAATACCGGGGAATTTCAATTGTCTGGCATATTCTTTGTTTCCCATGCATTACCGTTATCTTGAATCAAATATAAATTGACTGTTAATTGAGTTGACAGACGACAAACAACAATGTTTTGGTGGCTGCTCTTCTTCATGACCGAGCTTTGCAGCGTGAAAGACCTTATTATAGGGAATCATTAGTTTCACTCTATGGAGAGGATAAGCATTTATTGCGATATCACAGATTTCTTAGATTTGTTTTACTATAACCTTCTTTGATGCCAAATTTCCAACTAGACAATCCTTTCAAGAATTATTATTCCGATAATCAGTGACTCTTCCGTATATATGTTTACATCAATTTACTTTCGCATGAAAACATGAATTTTTGCCGTATACTTCCGAAATAAATGTATGTAAAATGTTATATGTGAGACCTCATAGACACATTGTTAAAAATATAGGAAATAATATATATTATATTTTTATATTTTGCCTGAAGGCGATTGCTGCGTATTATCATTTTCTCTTTATGTATAAAACTTGTACTCTGAAAGGTAGAGTTATTCTTTGATTGCTATGTTATGTGAATGTTTTTCTGATAGCTCTAGGTCGTGCTTTGAATTAATCTCTCTCTCTCTCTCTCTCTCTCTCTCTCTCTCTCTCTCTCTCTCTCTCTCTCTCTCTCTCTCTCTCTCTCTCTCTCTCTTTCTTTGTAATGATATGAGGAGGAGGATGACCACCCATACTCAAAAAATAATTACAATGTAGTAAGCACATTGTAAGGCCCGTGTGTAAGCTCCAATTCATGCGCTCAGATTATTTGTGTTAACTCAAGGTGACTGATACCACTGCGTAGAACTCGCTCCACGATTTATTGGAATGCGGTCAAACCTGTAATCAATACATAATCAATAAAATATCAATTATAATCAATACAATAATAATACAATGATAATCATAGTTACTGTTACAATTCAACTTAGATTCACTAACGAGATTATATCAGTACTTATAATATTATAACTATAGAAAGAATACATTTTACTGGGCTAAGAATATTACTATATCCTACTGCTTAAGGTAAACAACAACATATACGGACACTAGTCTATATCTATACATGAATGTGTATGATACATACACATAGTGGGAACAGTCAAGGCCTTTAACAGAAGTCTTCAGATCGGTCCTTATGTACGTGTTGTCGAGCCAGTATTCACTCTCAAACTGCTCTATAAACCTGTGATGGCCCCCTTTCGTGAGACAACCTCCCATCCATATATGCGTCAACACTAGGGACAAGGCCTAATTCAGCACATATACAAACGGAGGAGCACGGCTATGGCATTCCCACCATCACCCAGTCAAAGCCAAACGAGTCACCATAATAGCAAACGAAACTTCAAAGTGTCATTGAGCCACCTTGGTCTGCCGAGGCCTCAATCGCGCCGCGAACTCGCCTGCTGTTATTGTGCTCGAAGTAAATGTACAGTAAATACTCTCTGATTTTTCCCAGAGATTTTTTGTTTTTTTTCTTTCTGCATTCAGCAGTCTCTTTTCAACCATTGACGGTGATAAGGGAACATTACACCTCTCCTCAGACCCGCAGCTCTCTCTATCACAGGGAAACCTGTATAGAAAGGCCCAGCAGTCTGAGCTGACATATAGGTGTGCTTTTCTTCCACTGAATTCCTTTCCCATTCTTGTGGTCACCTGGACCTGCATAAGTCCCTCGAGGGCTTTTGTATTCGTCTGGGTGGTGTGCTACTTACCTGTTGCCCCTTTGTAGCAAGGATTGGCAATAAGGGAGCAGCCCAACACAAAGCTCCAATCCCCTTGTGCACTGGAGAACGCAACCAGTCTGCTACTAGGGGGGGTCGAGTATAGGCTCCTTTTTTCCCCATACTTTCTCTCTCTCTTCATCATCTCTCCATTCACCTCGCACCTCAATCACATCACCCACACGGCATCTCCCCTGACCAATGCACCTTGACCATGCTTAAAATTAAAATCAAAGCTCTCGGTGGCCCCTCCCCGAGAAAAAGAGATATTCTTGCCAATGCACTTTTCAGTGCAAAGATCAGAGTACTTCGGTACTTCACCCTTCATGATGGTTATCTGGCTCTAATTGAGGACGACGCCCATGCCGAGAAGCTCTTCTCGCAGGACGTCGTCCAGTCCTTGGAGAAGCTTGGTTTCTCCCCTGTACTCCCCGCAGACATGAAGGCGAAGCTCACGCTAGTCTTCAAAAAGCTAGACCGACAAGTTGTCAACGAGTCGGAGCTAGACATTGTGGAAGAGATCACCTCCTCCTTCCCCGACGCCCAAGTTGAGCACATTTTCATAATGAAGCTCAAATAAAGGTTAGGTTCTCTGACCACGCCATGGCCAGAAAAATAAAAGATAAGGGGATATACCTCTTCAAACTCTATGTTGCCCCCTGGCAAATCGAATTTGAGAGGTATACGCCCCTTAAGCAGTGCATGAACTGCTTCGGTTACGGCCACCTTAAAAACCATTGTAAGGCCGAGATGTAAGACGCGGTGCACCGAGTGTGGCTCCAGCACTCACTCATACAGGGACTGTAACAGTCCAGTCAAAAAATGTCTAAACTGCAGTGGTGCCCACAGGACATTTGCTAACAGTTGCCCCACCCGAAAGGAGGCCATGAAGGTTTCCCAAGAGAAGCTTAGAGAGAAGCTAATCGAGATTGAGGCTAAGCCATTTAGAGCTGTGGCCCAGAAAACTGCTCAGGAAGCAGTACAAGCAACGACGAAGACCTGGAAACCACTCATTAACCAGGTCCGTCAAGAAATCAAACAGGTGAAGGCAGAGTCCATGCACCTAGCCCTCCCTAACGACCTCTCAAAGGAGATCCTTGTGGTCCTCCTGCATGCCCACATGCAAAATATCATTGCCCCTGAAAAGGGATTCAGGCATCATGCTAGGGTAGCACTGGAGGCTAATAACCTTCCTGCTCTCGACCTTGGGGAATCTGACTCTTGGGGTATCCTTAAGGTAATCAAACCACCATCCATGCCAGTTCAGGACCTGCCTGAACAGCAACAACCCCAGGCACCAATGCTGCAGCCCGTACAGGCCCAGGCAACGGAGCCCCGTCCTCTGCAGGCTCAATCAGCTGAGCCCCTGCCACAAAGGGCCCAGTCACTGGAGCCCCAGTCAGTTCCCCAAAACGTCGAAGACGTACCGGCACCCACCACCGCCATGGCCTCCCCCTCTCGTCAGTCAGTGAGACCCAAATACATCAGAATATTCCACGTAGCCGACTCAGAGGATATCCTCTGCGATACCCCTGATGCACCCCCCCCCCTACCCCAAACCTTACAGAACCCGCTGAAACCTACATTGACACAGAAGGGGTGGAGCGCCTCATGGACGGGACTGCAATACACCCTGCCTATTATGGCATCCGCCTCTTCTCAGAGAACCCTGAAAAATACCAGTACTCTGACCCCACTGAAATTGGCACTGAAATAAAAAATAACCGAATAAAGTGGTTAACAACGAAAAGAGAGCATTCTAACATGGTCACAATTCAGAAGCTTCACAGCCACCTCAAGAGGGGTGACTTGTACATTTCCAATGCCATGATAGAATATAGCCAAGACTTCGACATACTAAACAACAGCTATCTTATTGAATAACAACATAATACACATGCAACACCATACATTACACTCACGCCTCACCATAATACAACACAATGTATTACACTGGACAACAAGGAAAGCTGAACTGTGCAACACATACAGAAGACACGACCCTCACATCATACTCATTAACAGCCATGGGCTCAATAACATCAACCCACTCAAGATTTACATGTACACCACCTACTCTTCCAACAAATCACAGGAAAGAAGCGATGGCGTAGCAATAACGATCAGAAATGACATCACACACAAAATCATTAATAACTTTCACTCAGACCTACTGGCAGTCAAAATAAACACACCACAAGGACCAATTATACTAGCAACATTATACATTCCACCAAGAAGACCATACATACCAGAACCTGACATCTTGCAGCTCCTGAGGCACAATAAACCAATATACATCATGGGAGACCTTAACGCAAACCACCCTCTTTTTGGTTACAACCGCACAAACACTGTAGGCAGAGGCCTCGCCTCTCTCATACAACAAGGCAGACTCACACACCTCGGTCCACACACACCAACATATATAGCTTATAACACGGCAACAACACCAGACATAGTCTTAGCAAATCACAGAGCACAACTACACCACCACATCACAACAGACGATGTCACAACCAGCGACCACCTCCCGGTCATCCTAACACTTTCAACAAATCCCATCATGATCCCAACACAACCCCGAGAATCCTTCAAACATGCAAACTGGGAGGGCTTCAAACAAGCACTTGAAAACACACAACTAATTGATCTCGAGGGGCAACCCACACACAGAATAAACACCCACCTTGAACAGTGGTACACAGACATACAGACGGCTCGGCAGGCCAACATCCCCAAAACAACATACAAGACAATCCCTCACTACAGAGAAACACATCGTCTGAAATTGCTTAAAATACAATACAGGCACCTACACGACCTTGCAATAACACGGGGCTGGGACGCACAACTACGCACACGATACAGAGAAATACGAACACAAATTACCCACGAAACTAAAGTAATGAACAAACAACACTGGGAAACACAAAAGACCCCAAGAGATTTTGGAGTAACTTCAAAATGCTTATGGGATCGAACAAACAGACAACCACATACATATACAACACGCAAAGACAGAAGGTTGACACGGTGGAGGAGATGGAGCCTCTCCACAGGGAATTCTGGCAACAGAATTTCCAAATCTCCCCCGCCGAGAACGCCCGATTCGACCACACCACAGAGACCGAGATTACAAACTACATACAACAACATAGAAACAGATTTCTCCCAGAGAACACCATCAGACTAAACACTCTCACCGAGGACAGTCCCCTCTCCACACCAATCACACCAGAGGAAATAACAAATACAATCAAACGCACCAAAAACACAACACCAGGAGCAAGCAACATAAACAAAACAATCATTGAACATCTTCCACCCAGAATGATCAGCAGACTACGCCATATCTTCAATGCAGCACTGGCAACAGGATATTTCCCTGATAAATTCAAACACGCCACTCTCACCTTAATACCCAAGCCAGGGAAATCTACACATGAGGTGGGGAACTACCGCCCCATCTCACTCTTAGAAGTCCCAGGCAAACTGCTAGAGAGGGTAATAACACAAAGACTCATCCCACACCTTGAAAACAACCAAATACACAACAGTAGGCAATACGGCTTTCGCCCACACAGAGGGACTGAGAGTGCCATCGCCCTCGCTTATGAGGAGATTGCTCTCGGTCTCGCTAACAAGTACCAGACGAACGCAATACTGCGAGACGTCAGCAAGGCCTTTGATAAGGTCTGGCATGACGGTCTAAAGTACAATTTAACACAACTACAGCTACCCACACACTTCACGCGCCTTCTCTGTAGTTTCCTGGATGACAGGACTGCCACGATACGCCTGGGAGCCCACCTAGGCACCCCCATCCACCTCAGAAGTGGAGTACCACAGGGAGGCTTTTTATCGCCAACCCTCTATATCCTGTATACAGCTAATCTGCCAGAACCAACACCATACAGCAACTATATTTCATATGCAGACGATATCACACAGATTATCACACACCCCTCTAAATCACAACACTTCATGAAACGAACAACAGAAAGAGCTATACAGAACATCAACACCTTTGAGCACCACTGGAAAATACAGACAAACATAAACAAATTCAAACTCATACCCATATCACGTAGAAATTCACAACCAATCACAATCAACAACACCAACATTCCATACACTAACACAGGAACCATTCTCGGACTACAGTTCACAAGCACAGGCTTCCTCACACACGTCAAACACAGAATAACACAAGCACAAATAACACTAACCAAACTAAAACGCTTTTCATGCTGCACACCACAAACAAAACTCAGACTTTACAAAACAACTGTCAGACCTATTCTTGAATACACAGCTATCCCGCTGGTTGCAATATCAAACACACAAAAACTCCGAATGCAATCAGTACAAAACAAAGCACTACTCTGGGTACACGGCGCAACATATCAAGACCGAATTTCCGCAGAAACACTACACAGGACATACAGCATGGAACCACTGAACACACGCATACACAGACGAGGCAAAAACACCTGGGCCCGACTACGCGAACAACAAGACGAACATTATAACAACATCTTTGAAAAACACGCAAACACCCACACAAACCACGCTTGGTGGCCCAGAACACTACCAATCACAGAACACGAAACACCCACACCGATGTACGCACACACAAATACACACACCGCCCCTTAATTGTGACCATGACCATGTCTTTGTTAATTTTTAAGTTGTTAAAGGCTAAAAAAAACCAAAAAATTGAAAAAACAATAAAATCAGAAGTTACCCTCAGAATCCCCAAAGGATTGGCTAAACCATGTTGCACAGCGCCTAAAATAAGGACAACAAAGTGAGCAACCATCGGTCCTGCCAGCTCCCATGCGTGCGACACGGATTAGCCAATCACGGGGGAGAGAGGGCTGGCCACCTTGCCGCCTCTCGAAGCTATAAATTCGGCAGCAGTGTTACCACGGCTTGTCACTTTGCCCGCCTCGGCCCGCCTCGGCCCGCCTTGGCCCGCCTAGTGGTCGTGGGATCAGTGCCGACGAACTATAGACGGAGAGATTTCAAGGACTGAACATCTTACAAACTTACTACGGACTCTTGACTCGATTGCCTGTGATTATGGGAGTGCACACGTGCAATTGCATAAGGCAGACACGCGAGTCGGAGGACGAGTAAGATGGAGATGTTCTACGGAAGAAAAGGAGAAAAAAAAAAAAAAATACTCCTAAAAAAAAAATAATAATAGCCTTATTCTCAATGTCATGTACCCTGTAATCCCTATCGTACTGTTGTTGACACAGCTACCCTTCCATTCATTCGTAATTTATGTTAAGTCAATTCACTTTTGTTCGTTTGCCCTTGTTTTGTTCCGTGTGTTACTGTTTCTGTTCTTGTTCCTGTTCCTGTTCTTGTTTTTGTTTTTGTTCTTGTTCTTGTATTTGTTTGCTCTTGCTTGCTTGCTTGCTTGCTTGCTTGCTTGCTTTTTTTTCACCATTATTTTTATATGTAACATGCTCCTTTTTCGTTCCCTCCCCATTGCTAGTCAGACCTAGTTGTCAAAGAAGTCACTCCCCTACGAATGTTATCACATATGCCACTTTATTCGTTTATCGAAACCCATTAGCCACATTAACTCATCTCATCTCATCTCACCCTTTCCCCTCCTGCCTCTGTCTAGTATGTACTTCCCCTTCATCATCCATCACCTACGTTTTTTGTATTACCTCTATATCTCTCGCTCTGCCCCTGGAACTCCCCAGCCTCTTTCTTCTTTGTTTTGCCTTTTACCTTGCATTGTAAAA
>NC_061854.1:35325400-35355400 GCF_019202785.1 Penaeus chinensis
TGGCAGTGCTATCCTAAGCTTAGTCTGATGAGACAGGAAAATATAGTTCAGAATATTTTAATGAAGTCGTATAGTATTTACATACATATTATTATCACGTGAACAACGCGAGGGCAAAGCGGATGCTACATGAACGGGCGAAACAAACAAGCCGGGACGAGACATCAAAATTAGAATAACATTGCAAGGATTCGAGCGGACTCTAGACAAAAAATGTGGTCATCAGGACAAGACGCAGATACAAAAAATAGAGGCGCACCATGACGTCATAGTGTTGAAAACATCTTGCGACCAAGTGACGCCACGTGAAGGACTAACAGAAGCAAAAAAAGAAGTCACGAGTGCGGAAACAATAACTAGTTTGAAGCAATCACTATATATATATTACAACACCAGTCTGGGAACAAGAAAATAAAATTTTCTGGCAGGTAGAAAAGTTTAAAGGGATAAATACCGTGTTGAAAATTTGCTGGGACACCGGGAAGTCCTGATGCAGGTATCTTTCAAATTAGTGAAAAGAAATTATATTATATTCATGATAACTGTTGAGGATGTGGCCGGATGGGCTCCCACATCGGGAATAAAAGATGGTTAGTGATAGACAAACGCGGTTTAGATTTCGGAGTAGCATCCAGTAGCCATGTCACTTTTGTGGCACATCTTGGTAAGCCCGGTTGAAGTGATTTAGTGCCTTATCTTGAGGGAACAAAGTGGACGGGAATGTGCTATGGATAATGTGGATTAAGTAGGATTAGGGATTATTTCTTGATTTATGTGTGGCTATATAATGGACCAAGAATTGTATTTGATTAAGTTAATTTTGGAAGTAAGAATTATATAATGGAATAATTATAGATTTGATTGTCAAGTTTGAAGAATGACATAATTGAATACATATAGATTTGAATTTTAAGTGTAAGGATATATTAAGTTAGTTTAGAAAGTAAGGAATTCATGAATTACTTTTAAGAGATCTCAGCTCTACGGAAGTGTGATTTAACAGTGATGAAGATTATTAATTTTCAGGGGAGAGTAGGAATAATTTTGTGTTTGCATAATGTATGTATCAGATAAGTATTTTTCTAGGACAAGTTTTTGCTTGATTTGGTTACCTGATTCAGGATAAGCTATTTGTTAAAACTAAAAGATGGATATTCAAGGTGGTATAATTATTGTGTTGGATTATAATGAGCTCAGATGTTGTATTATTGGCTAGCTATGATGGCTATATAATATTTTTTCAGTTAATAAATAATGTGTAAATTCTCTAAAACGTTGTGAACTTTTCCTCACATTTATCTTAACTAATTGATACACGTTTGAAGAGTTAAATCTGTGAGAGGAATATGACTAGTATGAACTGTAAAGATTATATCAGACACTGAGGAGATAATGTATAATAGTTGATGGAAAAGAGGCAACAACATAGCAAATGATCGAGAAAATTATTATACGATATATATATATATATATGTATACATATATATACACACATTTATATATTTGCATATATATTAACATATATGCACATACATACACACACACACATATATATATATATATATTTAAAATATATGCATATATATAAACATATGCATAAATATATATATATATATGTTTATAAAGGTGTATATATACGTGTGTGTGTATGCGTGTCTATATACATATATATGTGTATATATATTAATTTCTTGTTGTTTATATTCATGCTCTTTTACCACACCAGTTTACATTCATGCTCTTTTAACCACAATTCTCGTTTAAATATACAAAAGAGTGACCCACTGAACCTCGCTCTCAGCTCCTAGGAGCTGGAAGGGAGGCAGACGAGGGTCTCACCTGCAACAGGCTATCATAGAGGGATCACACCTGCTATGATAATCCCTGGCAGGCGAAAAAAAAAAAAAAAAAAAGGAAAAAAAAAATGTTTTCGATTCTTGTTCTTATTTATATTCATGCTTTTTGTTACCACACTTGTGTACATTCATCTTCTTATTACCATAATTCTCGTTCAAATAAACAAAAGAGTGACCCACTGAACCTTGCTTTCAGCTCCTAGGAGCTGGAAGGGAGGCAGACGAGGGTCTCACCTGCAACAGGCTATCATTGCGGGATCACACCTGCTATGATAATCCCTGGTAGGCGAAAAAAAAAAAAAAAAAAAAAAAAAAAACTTGTGGTATATCTTTACGTTACTTGCGTTACTTACCATTATTTCTATTTTTCACGCCTTTCTTGCTTACCATCAGCTTTCCTCATTACTTTTTTCTCATCATTTCATTTCATTTAATTTTTTTTTCGGTTTATCTTCATATTCATGCTCTTTTACCACACCAGTTTACATTCATGCTCTTTTAACCACAATTCTCGTTTAAATAAACAAAAGAGTGACCCACTGAACCTCGCTCTCAGCTCCTAGGAGCTGGAAGGGAGGCAGACGAGGGTCTCACCTGCCTCACTTACTTTCCAACTCTCTTGTTACCGTGTTCATCCTTCCTCACTTATTTGTTCCCATGTTTACTTTTCTCCTTACCATTTTTCCCTATGTTGACTTAACAAATATGAATGAATGAGTAGCTGTGTCAACAACAGTACGATAGGGTACAAAGGGAATGATAGGGTCAGAAGGTACATGACATGGAGTTCGGTGGGACCTCACTATCCTCAGAAACAATGTCATAAATAGTTTGGATAATGATCACACAATTAATTGGCAAAATTTAATTAAACAAACAGAATCTATGAGAGTTCGCACTCCACGGGAATTTTGGCTATTAAGCAATTAAAAGGAGGTTATCAATTTTTTTCATGATCACTGGCAAACTGTTTTCTATCCACATGAACCCCACCCCCTCTCTAATGAACATTTTCAATCCATCAACACCTGGAGCCAAGACCACATGATAGAAACAGAACCAGAGCAGATTATCCACCCGGATAATGTGGACGACACATGCGAACTCCGTGCACCCATCTTACTGGAGGAGGTAAAACAAATAATAATGAGGTTTCCTCGAAAGGCTCCGGGCTCCTCTCACATCGGACGTGACGTACTCACGCACCTTCCTGACAACGGTTTACTAACCCTCACCTTTCAAAACTGCTTTAGTGGCCCTCATCCCTAAGCCAAACAAAGACCTAACCGACCCCAAGAATTACCGCCCAATTAGTTTATTAGAGACACTAGGCAAATTTTTTGAAAAGATAACTCCCGACTAAGGCGGTATCTCGACGATCATGACATATACACAAACGACCTCCCCGACCCCACATTTCCCGATTCATTGACTCTCCTTTACGCCGACGACTGTACTCACTTAGCCAGACATAATTCGCTCGCTGGTGTTGTCCGACGAATTAACGACGAGCTTGACATCGTCTCGAGGTGGGAGCACAAATGGCTTATCAAAACCAATGCGACAAAAACAAAAGTTCTCCTGATTGACCCTAAACACAATCCTCCTTACGATCCAATACACCTAAACTCTTCCGCTGCACCTGTGGCGCTTTTGACCGTAAACTCGACGCCCTCGCTCGCCGCGGCCCGGCCAATCACGTCTCGGCGCGATTGTTGCCGGGTCTCGCGAGCGCGGATGTCGATGTCGAATTTATCACGTAAACTTTTTTAAGCTTTTATTTTTCTTACATTCGTGTTTGCGTTTTTTTTTTTTTTTTTTCTTTCGTTTTATTTTAGTTCCTTGTTTTAATGTTTGTGTTCTTTCGGTTTTTAAAGTTTTAGGTGTTTTTTTTACACAAATTACTCTTTTATTAACCTTGTAAAATAAACATATTCCCTAAGAAAGCCCTATCCCGCTTTTAACTCCAGCCTTTATCCTCCTTTCCGCCTCCCTGTCAGCTCCCCCTTAACGGAAGCCGCCTTGCCGCGGGGGGGGGGGGGGGGGGGGGGGGGGGGGCTTGAGGTCCCAATGAGCTGGCGAGCCGGACCAGAGGGCTACCCATACTGGAGGGGTCACCGGTGAGGGATGAGACAAAATGGCTTCCTGGTGCACCAAGGCCTATGAGAGGGGATGGTGCACCCGTCCCTGGTTCATTCCATCTTGGGCCAGTGAGAACTCTCCCACGTGTGTTTGCCGTGCGTGGCGTCCCGTATTATCAGGAGACAGGAGTCCTGGTGGTTGAGCGATGCTGCACGCTGCTCCCTGCAGATAGCAACACACCTCTTTGGTCCTCTATTCTAGTTAGACGGGTGGCTTGATCAAGGCCCGGTCAAGTCAATCGGCTGGTCAAATATGGCTAGGGTCAAGCAGGCACTGTCCAGTCGGTAGAGCACAGGTCCCGCGACTACCATCAGCACTGTAATAGTGATTGCGTATATTTCCTCACTACCCCTGTGGTGGGTAGGGGGGGTGAGGAAATGAAGATTTATAATTTGTATGATTTCTGCAAATTTACAAAGAACTTGCTCTCTCCCTGGCGACCTTCGCAATCCCCCGGCCAATCCCTCTGAAACATCACATATTGTCACTCTGGAACCTTACCAGATTCCAAAGGGCAAGAATGGGAATCGTAATGGTTCCCGAGCTCCCAAACCAGGTAAGAAGGAGAAAGGTCCTCCTCAATCCATTAAGGAAATCTTACCTGGTAAATATGAAAGTGTATCATACAGTAAATACCTAGTAGTGAAGACCTTTGATGGTGTATCTATCATGGATCTTGATATTTTTTTAGGACATCGGAAGATAGTTGAGTTATGTCAACGTGATCCTCGCATCACCCCACAGCGAGATGGTAGCCTGATAGTTGAGGTTTCGTCACCAGACGAGAGTGACCGTCTGCGTGCAATATGCGACATTCCTGGGGCTCAGGTCTCATGTTCTCCTCACAAAACCCTCAATCAGTGTAAGGGAATTGTCTTTTCCCGAGACCTAATGAGATATTCTGAGGAGAAACTGTTAGAAGAACTAAAGTTTTTTTATGTAGTGGCATTAAAACGTTTTAAGATGAAAGTTGATGGTTTGGAACAGTCGACACCAGCTCTTCTTCTAACTTTTGAATCGTTAGTCCTACCTGAATCGGTTAAATTGGCATGGTACCACCATGCCCTATGCGGTGCTTCCACTGCCAGGGTTATGGTCATGGAGCCAACACTTGCCGTTTTAAGGAAAATGGACAACCAAGAGTATGTGTGAAATGTGGTACAACAGGTCATCAAGGAGATGATAACTGTCCAGGTCCAATATGCTGTTACCACTGCAAAGAAGATCATGAAGCTTCTTCTAAGCAGTGTAAAAGGTACAAGTTTGAAAAAAAAGGAGAAAGTTAGTTTTGCAGAAGCAAAGCGACGTGCTCGTGTGCTGTTTGCACAGCCGGGTAAGTCCTTTGCCTCAGTTCTAGCCCATCCTCCTTCCCGCCATCCCTTACCCTCCAATACTTCTAACACCACACACACTGCCACTACCTTTAAACCTCAGTCCGCAAATGCTGAAAATGCCTCTGGTGAGTTGTTGCACCAGAAAGGGAGTAGGAGTGAAGGGTCTATTGAGGAGACTCCTCCCAAAGTAAGATCTTTGGAGTCATCAGTTAAGGCTCCAGAGGCCTCAAGGGTGACAGTTTCAGCTGCCACCACATCCACAGGGGCCTCTGCTGCTAGGCAGAATCCCCCTGAAGTAAAGGCTCAGGTATCCCCTTTGCACAGGCAGAGGAATCCTGAGCCTGTTCAAAAGATTCTTCATAGAGTCGGGTCTTTGGAGCCACCAGGCAGGGCTCCTGAGGCTATCACATCCACAGGGGCCTCCGCTGCTAGACAGAATGCTCCTGAACCGAAGGCTCAGGTTCGTCCTTTGCCCAAGCAAAGAAATTCTGAGCCTGTCCAAAGGAAGCCTGTGGAAACTAGTTCCACAGTTAAACAACCCATCAAAAGGTACTCCAAAGATGCTAGAAAGGGACAACCTAAAGGTGTGGGGTGGGCCTTAACCACAGGTGCTGCCAAACACCTTATGAAGTAGTTTGTCAACCTGAAGAACTGGATACCCTAATCCAGTGGAATTGTCAGGGAATTCATGCAAAATGGGAAGAACTGCAACATCTGATAGCTTCATGTAATCCAGTTTGTGTATGCCTACAAGAGATTATGATCAGGGAAAATCGTCCAATTTCCCTGAGAGGATTCCAAGTGCAAGCCCATTATGGGACCTTTTATAATGGACCTCATGGAGGAGTAGCAGTGATGGTACATCAGGATATTCCCTTCCAAGCTGTCAAAGCAAGAAAAGCTGCTTTAAGGCAGTTGAAACTACGCCCAAGCGATGTAACCTTGATCCAGTACAAAAAGACCCGAGCCAAGGCCAGGCGAGTGCTAAAGGAGGCTAGGCGGACATCATGGAGACAGTATGTCTCCTTGATTAACTCTGGGACCTCCTTAGCATGGGTATGGGACAAGGTGCGTAAGATTGCTGGAAAGAGCACATCCATATCACCAGCTGCTCTGAAAATAGATGGTATAATCCTGACAGATAAAACAGATGTTGCAAATGAGCTGGCAAAATCCATGGCAGAGATCTCCCCTGGAGCATCTTACACTGCCCGATTCTCCACTCTTCGGGCTGAACAAGAACGACACACAGTGTCGTTCTTCAGTAGCACTGCAGCAGAACTTCCATACAACTTTCCATTTTTGCGCAAGGAGATGGACTCTGCTTTGCAGCTCTGCCGTAAGACTGCCCCAAGAAATGACGATGTTTCATACCAAATGATATCTCACTTACCGGAGAGTTCCCAAACGTTCCTGTTGGATCTATTCAATAGGATCTATAGGGAGGGCACAGTGCCATCCACATGGAAAGAAGCTATAATCATTCCTGTCCCTAAACCTGGCAAGGATGCTTCTATACCAGGGAATTATTGACCAATATCTCTCACCAGCTGCATCTGCAAGTTGATGGAGAAAATGGTAAACTTCAGGTTGACATGGCTGCTAGAAAAGGAAAACGTGCTGACCCCATATCAATATGGGTTTAGAAAACTGAGATCGACCACAGATGCACTTGTAAGGATGGAAACTGCGATACAGAATTCCTTCACACAGCGACGTCATATGTTAGCAGTCTTCTTTGACCTTGAAAAGGCTTATGATACTACTTGGAAGCATGGCATACTCATGAAGCTGTATGACATTGGTTTAAGAGGTGCATTGCCTACCTTCATACAAAGCTTCCTTTCTTGACAGGAAGTTTAGAGTGAGGGTGGGAAACAGCTTCTCTAACCTGGAAGACCAGCTTGAAGGGGTCCCACAAGGGAGTGTCTTAAGTGTGACCCTGTTTGCCATTGCTATAAATGACATCGTAAAGGTCGTTCCAAGTGCTGTCTCATGTAGTCTGTATGTGGATGACTTTACACTTTACTGCTCAAGAGGAAGCTTACAAGATGTGCAAGGACACATGCAGACTGCAATAAATCAGGTTGTGCCATGGGGCAACATACCATGGGTTAAAATTTTCTCCAAGCAAGACCATGGCTATGCATTTCCACAAACGGGTAAAGTTCCATCCTTCCCTCTATTTAGGAGCAAAACCACTGCATTTTGTCCAAGAGGTAAAGTACTTGGGTCTATTTTTTGACTCAAGACTTACATGGCTGCCTCACATTAAACAGTTAAAGGTGAAAGCTACAAAAGCGCTTAGTATTTTGCGGGTTCTTTCACACCTATCTTGGGGTGCAGACCGCACAGCGCCTCTGCGGCTTTACCGAGTGCTTATTCATAGTAAACCTGACTATGGATGTGAGGCTTATTCATCTGCAACTCCCACTGTTCTCCGGATGTTAGACTCGGTTCATAATGAAGCTCTGAGAATCTGTATAGGGGCCTTACCTGAGGAGTCCCTGTATGCTGAGAGTGGAGAACCACCTCTTACATTACACCGGGAATACATGAACCTGATTTACTACACGAGACTACAAAGGATTCCGGGATCTCCTACATCCAGATTGATTTTCAACCCCCTTGAGGATAGCCGATCCTATGGTAGGAGAATGAGGAATCTGGTGAAAGATCTTAATTTAAATCTCACAAAGGCTCTGGCTGTTGGAACTTCCCAAATCCCCCCTTGGACTAATCAAGTCGAGCTGGATTTGGTCGGAATCGGGAAGGGGAGAGATCCGAAGCAGAAGTCAGAGAGATATTTCTTCAACACACTTCTAAGTACCAAGGATCATATGCAATATATACAGATGATTCGAAATCTGAAAATGGTGTGGGTTTTGCAGCAGTGAGCAGAAGGAAGACTGCATCTGGCAGTCTTTCTCGATCAGCCTCGATTTTCACTGCAGAGTTACATGCCATCCTTCCAGCAGTCAAGATGACTAGAGATCTTACAAACCATTCCGTTGTAATATATTGTGACTCTCGTAGTGTCCTGCAAACAATCAAGAGCTCAAACTCGTCACATCCAGTCGTGAGGGAGGTTCAAGATTGGCTTGCACTGATGTCAGCACGTAAAAAGATAACTGTGTTGGGTGCCAACACATGTTGGTATCAGTGGAAATGAGTGAGCTGATCAGAAGGCCAAGGCAGCTGCAACTCAGCCCTGTGATGCTCGTTTTCCTCTCCCATACACTGACTTGAAACCCAGCATCAGGAGCTGTCTTCGTGATAAATGGAGGGAACAATGGAGGCATACCTCTAGAAATAAACTGCGAGAGATTAGAGATGACCTTGGCAGTTGGGTGACCAGCATCCACCCTAACCGACAAGTAGAAGTTGTAATAACAAGGCTGAGAATCGGGCACACAAGACTGACTCATGGGCCGATGATGGCTAAAAGTGAAGCACGCTGTGAGGAATGTCAAGAGCCATTAACGGTCGCACATGTAATGGCAACATTATCAGACCAAAGAGGAAGGTACTTGTCTCTCCCATATACACTGAAAAATGTATTTGGGGAGGACTGTGACATAGAAGGTCTTATTAGTTTCGTTAGGGAAACTCATATTTTCAATAAAATTTAGTTATACATAATGTTTATGCAATAGTTTTTAGACATTTAGAGCATAATATGTATGCTTCGATTTTTATATAATATTTATTGTTATTTATTGATAGAGTTTTAACGTTTTAAATATTCTAATATTTCAGTCTAACAAGGTGTCCGCCGCAAATGACCTTAGCTGTTGACGCGGCAGATAATTTTAAATAATCAATCAATCCCTGTCAGCTATGCCCCCAACTTTACCCCACATGTTGGGTTAAGCCCCGACTCTTTTCTCTCTTACTAAATCATCTTTTCGATCCCCCCCTTTATCCTTCCCCTCTCCCGCCTTCGTTCCCCCGGTAACGGGTCTTTTCTTATAACTTTCTTCTTCTAGCGAGATCACCAACCCCCGATCCTCCAGCAGAGCAAGACCACAGCAGCAGCACACAAGGACTGCCCAGTCCTTAGCCGACTGGGGAGCCTCCCGGCTCCCCCGTAGAACTCCAACTTCAGCCTTCATCACCCAGCCATACCTGTGGGCATTCACACCCACACAGTCACTCTCTAAAGAGATAAGACACCAGACAAGATAGTAGATGCAACATACCCATCTACTATAGTGGGGAGAGGGGGCCTGCTGCATGGGCAACAGCTTGCTCCTCACATTTCGGCGAGGCATTGACTCTACCTATGCAAAACTGGGTAGAGACAATGATGCCATAGTCGACATTGCACATCGTTTCATAAACGATAGTTTACCAGCAATTGCACATTATTTGACAGTAATTATTAATACATCTATAGTCACCGGTGTTTATCCATCACTTTGGAAAAACGGCATAACTCCCATTTTCAAATCCGGTGACAGAGACGAAATAAATAACTGTCGACCCATCACTATACTACCAGTAATATCTAAAGTTCTCGAGAAAATAGTTGCAAAGCAATTAATATCATTTTTGGGAGCGAATAACCTTATATCTAACACGCAACGCGGTTTTAGGAGTAAATTATCAACCGAAACAGCATTACTTATAGTCACCTGTCCGCGAGAACTCAGTCAGTCAAAATTCATGAAAAAGTATCAAAGCAATCAGTTTCGTTCGGTGTTCCACAAGGCTCCATTCTTGGCCCAATCTTATTCATTATATTCATAAATGATTTGTCATTCATTGCAAAAAACTCTTTGCAGTACGCCGACGACTCTCATTTTTTTCACGCTGTTAACAATCTAAATGAATTGATAGAAAAAACAAACAAACCCTGACAGAAAAAAAATAGATTTCCAAGGTTGCTACACCAAACCCAAAACAACAGTAAAAACTCTAGGGGTACACGTAGACAGATACATGGCATCTGAGACACACTGATCACATCTACAGAAAAGTAATGGGCACTCGGATATACTTCAATCACATAAAAAATAAAATACCCACAGATACAGAATTACTGTTATACACATTAGCACTTAGAGCACAGAACAAAAACTCAGAGCTTAGAACAATAAAGAACAGTGACCAGGGAAGAACAGAGAAAGAAGAACAACGAAGAACAGAGAACAACGAAAAACAGGGTGTAAGCGCCATTTCACGCGCTTAGATTATTTGTGGCAATTCAAAGGGACTGGTACCACTGCGTCGCCCTCGCTGTTCTTTAGCTTTTTTTAGCTATGGCGTCATAGTTATTTTTCCTGAGTTTGTCTTCAAACAAAAGACCAAAAGGAGTAGGAAAATGAAACAGTGAATCCTCCTAGGATATCCGGAACATCTATTCGATACATTATGAATCAGAACGAAACTCTCCGTAACATTTCTGTGTAGCTGTACACCTAGGCACCAATGAGCTGTACGGCTTTCATAAGGTTCCTATGGCCCTGATCTCGGGCAACCCGGATCGACAGCCGGAATTTTTGCTGCAACTCCAGTGCCCTGACCAATTGGTAGGCATTGTCGAAGCCTTCGGGTTTAGCTGGCACTTTAAATTGGGGGAAACGTTTAAGGGGTCCAGACTTCATCAGAGTCGGTCTCCGGCCTCGGACGTTTTGGCCCGCCCCTTCGGCTTTGGGGCTTGCTCGTGGGGGCAGCAGCTGATTCGGCTGGTTCAGCCTGCTCTCCCATCTCAATCATGGAGGCCGTCTGAGGAGAGCTCAGGGGCCTCCCTGTCTTAGCTGCTGGCCTGGAGACGCCAGCACGAGAGTCCATCTGTTGGACGATATGGTGGACAGACACATTGGATTTGGATTGCTTTTCTGCCTTGTCCATCTTGGCAGCAGGCGTGACAGTGTCATCCTGTGCGTGGGGTTTTCTTTTGCCACCAGGAGGCACATATGACTTCATGGTGGCTGCCGTGGTCTGGGCCTTGTGAGGTTCGTCAACATTAGGTTCTGTCTGTGGGGGGTTTTGGTTTAATGTTTCCATGTGTTAGGAATGTGCCTCATCCTCTCACGTCCCACCCACCCCGGAGTCCAACAAGGGGAAGCTGAGTGTTAGAGCCAGTGTCTAACAGCTACAGGGCAGATGAAAGGATATATGCAGCCAATAGCCATTGTGACGGCGCTCACGGACCATTGTGAGTGCCAATGGCGGCATGACTGCTTGACCCTAGCCTCCCGGGGGAGACCAGCCGATTGAGCGTGACCGGGCCAGCATCAGGCCGCCTGTCTTGCTGGAATAGAGGACCAAAGAGGGGTGTTGCTAGCCGTAGGGCGTACTCGTTCACGGCATCGCTCAACCTCCAGGATTCTCCCGTCGCCACAGCGCACAAGGCTGCCACGCACGGCAAACGCGTTGGTAGGTGTAAACCCCTGGCGAGAGAGCAAACCCTGAGGGTTTGCTCATCCCTATGAAGCAGCCACCCAAAGGTTGTTTCACCTCAGTGAGGGAGGGAGCTCTTGCACTATTACCAGGCGGTTCCTTTCATCCCTCTGAAACAGCCACCCAAAGGCTGTTTCACCTCAGTGAAGGAAGAGGAGTCCTGCACCTTTCAAGAAAGTTTCTTCGGCCCTCAGAAACAGCAACCCAAAGGCTGATTCACCACAGTGAGGGAGAGAAACTAACTTTCGAGGCGGTTCCAGTGTCGGGACGGGAATTCGGTGTTCTGTCTAGCAGCAGCTATATCGACAAAACCAGTATAGTAAATGGATATGTGGCCATCTACTATGTTAGTCTGGTGTCTTATCTCTTTAGGGAGTGACTGTGTGGGTGTGAGTGCCCACAGGTATGGCTGGGTGATGAAGACTGAAGTTGGAGTTCTACGGGGGAGCCAGGAGGCTCCCCAGTCGGTTAAGGACTGGGCAGTCCTTGTGTGCTTCTGCTTTGCTCTTGGTCTGCTGGAGGATCGGGGAATGGTGATCTCGCAAGTCTGATGAACTAAAGGGGGAGGAGGGGGAGGAATCCTTAGTCTAAGGAGGGGAAGGAAAGCTAAGGGTAGCTAGCTACCTGAAAATTAAAGAAGTATAAGATAAAAAGTAGGGGGGCGATACCCCTTGCATGGTTTTTATTTTTTTGTTGCAACTGGTCGGGAGTGTGGTTGATTTATCATGAATGGCGCCAGGCTGGATGGAGGAGACACCTTTATTTGTTAAAACATTTTATTGATTAAAAGTCTAAAAGAGTGGGGAAAAAAATCAATGTCATGTACCTTCTGACCGTATCGTTCCCTTCGTACCCTATCGTACTCTTGTTGACACAGCTACTCTTCCATTCATTCGTATTTGTTAAGTCAACATAGGGATAAATGGTAAGGAGAAAAGTAAACATGGGAACAAATAAGTGAGGAAGGATGAACACGGTAACAAGAGAGTTGGAAAGTAAGTGAGGAAGGATGATAATGGAAAGAAACAAAGGAATATGATATACCGAGAAAAAAAAAATGAAATGAACTGATGAGAAAAAAGTCATGAGGAAAGCTGATGGTAAGCAAGAAAGGTGTGAAAAATAAAAATAATGGTGAAACAAGTAACGTAAAGATATACCACAAGTTTTTTTTCTCTCGCCTGCAAGGGATTATCATAGCAGGTGTGATCCCGCTATGATAGCCTGTTGCAGGTGAGACCCTCGTCTGCCTCCCTTCCAGCTCCTAGGAGCTGAGAGCGAGGTTCAGTGGGTCACTCTTTTGTTTAATTTAAACGAGAATTGTGGTAAACAGAACATATGACAATAACAAACAAAAACATTGGAAGATATTAGAAACATTAAACAGTTGATGTGTGTCCAACGCATAAATCGTTAAGGTTGTATGAGAATGTGGTAGTGTATGATGTGATGACATGATGCAGTGGTGTGATATGGTGTCATATGATGTGATAACATGATGTAATGATGTGATGGGGTGATGATGTGGGTGTGAGGCATGAGGTCTTCTGTTGCGCATAAGCGGCGGAAGACGGCTGAGGTGATGGCATGGTCTTGGCATTGTAGTGATTTTTTTGCGTGGAAATCATCCTCCGGACCGAGCACAACAGTCTGCCTCCCTTCCAGCTCCTAGGAGCTGGAAGGGAGGCAGACGAGGGTTTCACCTGCAACAGGCTATCGTAGCGGGATCACACCTGCTATGATAATCCCTGGCAGAAGAGAAAAGAAAAAAAAAAAAAAAAAAAAAAAAAAGAAAGAAAAAAAAAATACTAATCTCGTGGTATATCTTTACGTTACTTGTTCTTCTTTCACCATCATCTTCCCTTTTATTTTTCATACCTTCATTCTTGCTTTCATCGGGTTTCCTCTTTATTTTTTTCTCATGTGTTCATGTTCATGTTCCATTATTATTATTTTTTTTTTTTTTCCGGTTTATCTTCATATTCCTTTGTTCCTTTCCATCAGCATCCTTCCTCGCTTACTTTCCAACTCTCTTGTTACTGTGTTCATCCTTCCTCACTTATTTGTTCCCATGTTTACTTTTCTCCTTACCATTTATCCCTATGTTGACTTAACAAATACGAATGAATGGAAGAGTAGCTGTGTCAACAAGAGTACGATAGGGTACGAAGGGAACGATACGGTCAGAAGGTATTTCTCTCTCTCTCTCTCTCTCTCTCTCTCTCTCCCTTTTAGAATTTTTAATCAATAAATTGTTTTAACAAATAAAGGTGTCTGTTCAATCCAGCCTGGCTCCATTCACGAAAAATCAAAACACACTCCCGACCAGTTGCAATGAAAAACAAAAACAAAAAAAAAAAAACATGCAAGGGGTATCGCCCCCCTACTTTTATCTTATTCTTCTTTCTTTTTCAGGTAGCTAGCTACCCTTAGCTTTCCTTCCCCTCCTTAGACTAAGGATTCCTCCCCCTCCTCCCCCTTTAGTTCATCAGACACCACGGGTGATTTGTTTGTGTGTTTGTCTATGATGTCGTCGTAGTTTGTATTGTCTATTTGTTGTATGCGGTCCCAGGTTCGTTTGCTTTATGTGTGTATGCGTATATTCAGTGGCTCTGTTGTATGTTTGGTGTAGTGATTGTGCGGTAATTCTGTATCGTATTCTGTCTGGTATAGTGGTGTTGTTTATCCAGTATAGTGCTTTGTTCTATATGGATTGCATCTTGAGTTTTTGTGTTTTTGAGATTGCAATCAGTGGAATGGGTGTGTATTCGAGTATGGGTCTTACAGTGGTTTTGTAGAGTTTGAGTTTGGTGGGTGTTGTGCAGTATGAGAAGCGTTTGAGTTTTTTGAGAGCTGTGCTTGCTTGTTTTATTCGGTGTTGTGCGTGTGTGTGAATACCGTTTCTGCTGAAGTGTAAGCCTAGCATGTTTCCTGTGGTTGCGTAGGGTATGTCTGTGTTGTTTATTGTGAGTGGAGGTGGGTTGCGTCTTGCCACTGGTATGACTGTGAATTTGTTTGTGTTTGTTTGTATTTTCCATTTGTTTTCGTGGGTGTTGATCGTGTTTATGGCTGTTTGTGTGGCTGCTTTCATGATGTTTTTGGATTTGGAAGGGTGTGATATGATTTGTGTGATGTCGTCTGCGTATGTGATGTAATTGCTGTAGGGTGCTGGGGGTGGTAGGTTGGCAGTGTAGAGGATGTAGAGTGTGGGTGAGAGGACGCTGCCCTGTGGAACTCCACTCCTGAGATGGATGAGAGGGCCTTGGTAAGAACCAAGGCGAATGGAGGCTGTTCTGTTGTCCAGGAAGTTGCTTAAGAGGCGTGTGAAGTGTGGAGGCAGTTGTAGTTGTGTTATTTTGTATTTGAGGCCGTCATGCCAGACCTTATCAAAGGCCTTGGTGACGTCTCGAAGTATAATGTTGGTTTGGTGCTTGTTTGCGAGACTGAGAGCGATCTCCTCATATGCGAGGGCGATTGCGCTCCCAGTCCCTCTGTGTGGCCGAAAGCCGTGTTGCCTAGGGTTGTGTATGTTGTTGTATTCAAGATGTGTTTGAAGTCTGTGTGTGATAATCCTCTCGAGCAACTTCCCGGGAACTTCCAGCAGTGATATGGGCCGGAAGCTGGTCACCTCGTGAGGTGGCTTCCCTGGTTTGGGGATGAGGATGAGTGATGATTGTTTGAACTTGGTGGGAAAGTGTCCTGTTGCCAGGGCAGCGTTGAAGATGTGTCGCAGTCTGGTGAGCATGATGGGTGGAAGGTGTTGCATGATAAGTTTATTGATGTTGCTGGCTCCTGGTGTTGTGTTTTGTGATCGTGTGTGTGCATGTCTCATGTCCTCTGGTGTGAGTGTGTTGAGTGATATTGTTTGTGATGGGAGAGTCAGGTGTTGCAGTTGTTGTAGTGATTGTGTGACCTCGGCTTCTGTGTCTGGGTCAAATGTTGCGTTTTCAGCAGGGGAGATTTGGAAGTTCTGCTGCCAGAACTCCCTGTGGACTGCTTCCATCTCCTCTGCTGTGTCTATCTTTTGTCTGTTGGTGTTGTATATGTATGTGATCGTCTGTCTGTTCGATCCTATGAGTCTTCTGTGTTTCATCCAGAAGACTTTAGGATCTTTTATGTTGTTGCAGAGTTCTCCAGTGTTGGTTGCTCATTTGTTTTGTTTCGTTGGTGGGTTGTATTTGAATTTCTCTGTGTCGTGTGCGTAATTCTGTGTTCCATCCCTGTGTTTCAGCAAGGTCCCGGAGGTGTCTGTATTGTATTTTCAGTGTTTTTAGACGATGTGTTTCTTTGTAGTGTGCAAGTGTTTTGAATATTGTTTTAGGAATGTTTGCCTCCCGGGCAGTCTGTATGTCTGCGTACCACTGGTTAAGGTGGTGGTCTATGGTGTGTGTGGGTTGCCCCTCGAGATCTGGAGTGTGTGTGTGTTCAAGTGCTTGTTTAAACCCTTCCCAGTTTGCATGTTTAAGGTTCTCTCGGGGTGGTGTAGGTATCATGATTGGGTTGATGGAGAGTGTCACGGAGAGGTGATCACTGGATGTGACGTCGTCTGTGGTTATGTGGTAGTTTAGATTTGCTTGTGTGTTGGCGAAAACTATGTCTGGTGTGGTGGAGCTGTTGGCACGTATGAAAGTGAGGGCGTCTGGGCCGAGGTGGGTGAGTCTGCCGTCGGAGATGAGTGAGGCAAGGCCTCGTCCGACGGCATTTGTGTCTCTGTATCCAAAAAGTCTGTGGTGTGCGTTGAAGTCTCCCATTATGTATGTTGGTTTTCGGTGTCGCAGGAGCTGGAAGAGGTCGGGTTGGTTTATGTAAGGTCTGCGTGGGGGGATGTAGGTGGTGGCGATGATAATGGGTCCATGAGGGGTGTCTATTTCAATGGCCATGATTTCTGAGGTGAAAGTGTCTAGTATTTTGTGTTTGGTGTGTTGTTTGACAGCAATGGCAATACCATCACTGATCTCGTTTGTTTTGTTGGATGTGTATGTGTTGTAGTTGTATATTTTTACTGTTTGTGGGTGTTTGAGTGAGTGTGAGTGTATGAGTATGATATCAGGGTCGTGTTGTCTGTACTGGTTGCAGAGTTCTTGTCTTCGTCTGTATGTACATGTGTGTACATTATGTTGAATGATCGTGAGGCGTGAGTGTAATGTGTTGTGTGTTGCAGCCATGGTGTTACTTGGATGTATCCTACCAGCCATTCTGTAGGTGTTCGAAGTTTTGTTGATTGAGTTTTTCGATTGTGTCTGGCTGGATGAAGATGTTTCCGTCATGTAAGTGTTGTGTGATTTTTTGTTCGTGAATGCGGTTCTGGTATGTGGTGTTAGTGTATATCCATTTGATGGTACCGCGTTCTATTTCGTGTGCCAGTTGTTGTCTGTTTAGGTGTTTGTAGCGTAAGGGCTCCATGGAAAAGAGGCGGATGCCGTATGTTTGGGGGTTGAGGTCGTAACCGTCCCTATGGCGAAGGGACTGATCATCGACCTCAGAGTCTGTAAGATCGTCTGTGTGTTTGTGGTGTACATGTGTTGTTTTGGGTTTGACTGATTGTTTTGTTGTGGTTTTGGGTGTTGTGGTGACTGTTTCTGCTTGTCTGTCTTGGTTGTGCATGTCGTGCAGGTGAGTTTGTGGGTGTGGGAGTTGGTGTTGGGTTTGGTGTTGGTGTTGATGTTGGTTTCCTTTGTGGTGTGGTGAAGAGTTCGGTCTCTGGCTCGTCCTGTGGGTCGAGATCCGGTTGTGGATGGTGGGAGTGATGTGGTGAGATTGTGGTTTGTGTGAGTATGGTTTCTGTTGTAGTGTTAATTGTGTTTGGTGGGAGAACTTTGAAGATCCCCCAGGAATCCCCGTCCCCAAGGTCAAGATCAGGTAATTTATTTATTTTTAAGACTTTTTTGACATGGTGTCTAAAACCAAGTCCTGGCTCCATCATGTTTTGAAGGTGGGCATGTATTAGTGCCGTCATGATGCCTACAGAGAGGTCATCCGGTAGTTGCAATATTATTGGTTTTTCTTTTTTATCTTTTTTCTTTATCTTCGTTAATTTATATGTTTCTGACACATCTAAATAAAAACACAATATAAAACTACAAAAATAAAAACCAACTAAAAAGTAGAAATTAATAAAACCCAACTAAAAAGTAGAAATTAATAAAACCAAAATATTTGTTCTAGTTAATTTTTGTTCAACCGTTAAGTAAAAATAAAATACAAAATAACAAAAATAAAACCAATAAAAAAAACTTGTTCTTGTTCTTGTTCTAAAAAAAAAAAAAAAAAAAAAAAAAACTGCTCTTGTTCTTGTTAATAATTCCTTTTCACTCGTTTGCCAGCATAAATATAAAAATAAAGTATACAAAAATTTAAAAAATAAATCATAAATAAATTGTCAACTCTACCAAACACTTGCCTCCTTCCTCACCTCATGATGACAGAAACAAAGACCGACATGCAAGGGGTGTCGCCCCCCTTCTATTAGTCTACTACTTCTTTCACTTTCACCACTTTACCTTCCCTCTCCCCCCCACCCCCCCTTCTATTATTCACCTCTTTATTATGTGTTTTTTCGTGTTGTTTTTTTTCGTACACCTGTGCTCGCTTGGATGGAATGAGGTTCTGACTTTATAGCGCGGCGCATTGCTGCTGATATCCATGCGAAGAGATGATGCCAATGCCTATCTGTTTCGATTATAATTGTTATCAATGTTACCCTTATCGCCATACAATTACTGTATTTCTTTTTCTTCAGCTTCCGTTTAAAATAGCAAAAAATAATAGCAACATTAAGAATAATTATTATCATATGTTTTGTTATTATGGTTTTAGTTATCATTATCTTTACTATTATTATCCTCCTCCTCATAATCATATTCATCATCATCACAACCCTCTTCATTGTTATTAGTATCATCGTGACATCTATTAAAATCATCATATTTTTTTCATTATCGCTATTATTTTTACCTCGTGTTGTTCTTGTCATTATAGTAACAGAAGGGGAAAAATGAGAGAGGGAACACATTAAAGTATAAAGAATATCTTAGGGCACTAAACGTATGCCAAAAGAGAATAACTAGGAAAAAATGCAATGGACAGAAAATACAATCAAATATATACTGTATGTAGTAATTCCGGAAAACGTGTTAATCTTATCCCTTTAGGATTTTTCACGTCTTGCGAAAGAAGAGTTAGAAGAGAAAGGAAAGAAAAAAAGGACTTACTTTAAATGCCAATCTTCTTCTATAAGATACCAGAAAGAGAGAGTAAGACATTGTGTGAGTCAACGGTTGACACAGGAACGCAGCCGGACATGGGTACGTAATGGGATAATACTCGGACACGTATATGTATTGTACGTTACAGTGCATTGGTCTGGCTGGAGTATTGTTTAGTGCAACGGACGATTGAGCTCTTCGTGTTCAGGATGTCATGTGGTTCAGCAGTTTTATCGTCCATTCCGGCAGTAAAATGTTCTTTATTGGTGCTGTTTCCCTTTCTCAAGCTGAATATCATTGCGATAGTCGTAAAAATATATATATAAATGGCATTGTAATGATATCACTGTGTTTTTTTGATATTTTCTCTTAGATCTTATTTAAATCAGGATATCATGTGTGCTGACATTTTAACAGAGAGCAATACGAGAGAGAGAGAGAGAGAGAGAGTTACGTCATCCTCTAAGGCACCCTCGCCACGTGGCACTTTATAAAAAATGCGTGGCAGTTTTATATCTACTCCCGGAGGGACTCCTGGGAGAGGGAGACAGGGCATTCTCGGGAATCGGCGGACCAATTCCCGACGCTACCATGTCCCCCGAGGTTTCCCCTGACGGGGAGGACGGGAACTGCGTCTCCAGGGGGAACGGGCAGCGCGACAGCCCCCTCTTTGACCTCAGGACTGAGGTCGATGTGGAGGCTATCCTCGCTGCTGGTGTCCCCGATTATCGTGGCGTCATGACGACGACGAGGAGCGGAGGGCTCCGGGTTTTCCGTGAGCAGAGGGTCTTTCTTGTCTTTTTTCTGGTGCGTGTTTAGTGGTGAAGGAAGTTTGCGTTTGTGATCATTTGTGTTATTTGTAGTTTTCTCTTGTGCAGTTTCTCTGGGTTTGCGTTGTGGAAGTACATGTGTATGTGAGGTAGAGGGCTGTGGTGCTGAGGTGGGCGCCACTCTAGCCTCGGTGTTTGTGTTTGTTTGTGTGTGATACTCTGGTATGTACAGGTTTTCGTCTTCGAAGATCTCAGGAATCACAATGCTGGGGAAACCGTTTTTCTGTAGTAGTATAAGGAATATGTTTGTGAATTTCTTAGCGTTGTGTTTGGCAGCTATTAAAGCTACGTGTAGTATAGTTTGTATTTTGGGGTTGTTGTTTGGTATGAGGGTGTTGTTTTGGGGGAATCGAGGTGGAAGAGGCATTGTGTTTCCTGAGGGAATCGTGTTGGGGAGTTTTGTGGTGGGTGTGGAGGTTTGTAAGGGTCGGAGTGTTGAGGCGTAGGTTGGGCTGTTGTTTTGTTTTTGTGCTTGTCTTAATTGGGGGAACTAAGGTGGAAGAGACATTGTGTTTCCCGAGGGAATCGTGTTGGGGCGTTTAGTGGTGGGTGTGGATGTTTGTAAGGGTCGGAGTGTTGAGGCGTAGGTTGGGTTGTTGTTTTGTTATTGTGCTTGTCTTTTGGTTTTGATGATGTCTTTGCGTTTGGGGCAAGACCTACTGACAGCGACATGCTGGCCCTCGCAGTTGCAACATTTGGTGGTTTTGTTGCATGTGGCGAAGAAATGACCAATATCACCACATATGCTGCATCTCTGTTCGTGTTTGGTTCGTGTGGTTGAATCTGTAGCATTTCAGGATTGGTCAACCTGAATAAAGCTCTCTGGTTCCACATTATAGGTGGGGACGGATGTGTTAAACATCATAATTCCACGAGTTAGGAGCTTCTGTGCCTCCTCAGGCGCAGAGCAACGGATCTTGACGATGCGTGACTTAGGGGGTTTGTAGACATCAACGACAGTGACATCATTTTTGGCCGAGACTTCCGCCTGGATAGACTCGCACGATCGTGGCAGGATTGTCTTGTCGATCTTTTTAGCCACGACCGTGCATTTAGCCTTAGTCTCAGGGGAAAGGTAGGCGTTTAAAGCCTTGTTCAGAGAGTTTCCTTTGGCCGGACGAGGAGAGAAAAGGGGTCATTTGTTCAGGCTTAGCAACAACTTTGTAGCCATTGTGCACCTTGAAGCAGTGGGTTACAGCAACTTCTGTGAGGGAGAATATTTTCTGGAGAGCCACCTCACAGGAGATAGGCTCCCCAGAATATGATAATTTGATTACGTGACCCATGACATAGCGCGAGGGTGATGATGATGGGTGAGGGAGGTAAGTCTAGCAGGGCGATGAAAGGGCGGATTGTGGTATCAAAAAGGAAGACACACTGGGCAATAAGCAGGCTTTGTATGTTATGGCCGGTCGGGGTTGAGACACTGCCGAACAGGAATTAACCCTTATAGGTTCGGCCGGCACCTCGCAGTAAAACTGCAGATTGCCACAGTTCTTCGTATTTTTAATTATGAGCACTCTGGCCTATAATTAAAAACACTAGCCTCAAAGCAAGTAGTGTGCAATAACACCTGAAGTTATCACACAAGGCCAAGGTCGTCTTTGCGTGGGGTGTCAAATAATCTCTTTACGAAGACCCACACAAAAACCTTGGGACCTAGAGGTCCTGAGAGCCCTGTGATCTCGCTTCTTCTTTATGATTTGCGAAGTTCTAGCTTCGCCCGGGCCTTCTAAATATGGCCCGGCCTGTGTAAGCTTTTTACGGCTGTCTCATTGAGTTGTCTGACACTCGGTGCTTACCGTGGCGGCGGGATTGCCAGCAGGCGCTCCTGCCGCCATGGCGTAAGCATATCGCACAGCCTCTTTACCAGCACGGCGGCTGTTGTGTATGGTCACAATTTTCTAAGTAGTGGACTAGTGTGGCGTTCGGCTCGCCGCGGTGCTTGCAGCACCTTTCATCGCGTTCGATTGTTGTGATAATCTGCCATGCACAGTGGTAACTTAGGCGCATTCTGTGAAGAATGACTTCGGTACCTCTGTTGATTACTTCAGAGAGTGCCAGTGGTTCATAGCCTGTGGCGTCTGAGTACCAGCTAGCCGAGGGGGAGGTTCTCGTTTCCTCTCTGTGGAGCTGTCGTAGGAAGGTACGACCGACCAAGACACTCTTCTCCTTAAGTAATTTTCGGCTCGGTTTTATTGTCATGGAATTTGGGGGCATACCCCTGCCAGCGACGGCTAGTCTGTCAGCAAGCTCGTTCCCTCTGATGCCGATGTGGCTTGGGACCCAGTTGATGATAATTCTTCTACCCTGAGCAAGAATTCTCTGTGCTATTGTGAGTATCGTGGTCAGTAGGTAGATGTTGTCTTTGGGTGAGCTGTGCTGAAGACAGTCAATGGCTGCCCTGGAGTCTGTGTGTATGACCACGTGTCCTTCCCTTAGGGACGCGTGGCCTAGGGCTCCCATGATTGCAACTGCCTTTGCCTGTAGCGAGTGTCGTGCCCTCTCTGAGAACCACTCAAATATTTTATCTAGATGGGCAGTATCTGTTATTTCCAAGGTGTGGTTTCTCCAATATTTACCTTTAGAACCCACACCATAAAAGATGAAGAATCATACAGGGTATTTATGATCTAATTTCAACCTTAGAGGTAACTGAGAGAAGGGGTAATATCAAAACACTTAATCAGCATACACATTTTAGTTGACATTATGAATCATAAATCATTACATTTTTACAATAATATAAATATACATTTACCAAAATGTCCCGCTACTCCAACTTGTCACTAGTTGGTCTTCTCAGCTATCTTTTTTTTTTCTCATCCATCTCCTGGGCTCCCAAAATACATTTTCATTCATTCATGTGCACAGCACCAGGAACAAATAAATCCAATCTTCAGCAAAACCATAATAGCAAAACAAAAACATAAACTAAAAAAATTAACAAAAAAATAAACTAAAAAAATAAACCCATTCCTAGAAAAGAAACAATATTCTAGTTTAGGAATGATAAAACAATATAAAGTTATAAATCTAAATAAGTAATTTCTTTAAAGAACAAATATATCTTGCAAACAAACAAATTACGTAGAGCATTTATGTTATTACACATGATCTGAGTAATTGTATGCACATTCTAGTAAATTTTGACTAAACATCATTTTAATAGTATACAATTATAAATGTTAAGAACACTTACGCTTTGAATGGGTTTTAAATTCTTAATAATAATGAGAGAGACACATCGGGATGTTGTTCAGTGCCATGTGCCAGCCTCCAGCTGTGAAGCAGACATAGTATTTATCTCTAATTTCTAGTTTGATCTCCAATATTTACTTTCTATTGTTCTATAAATCAAATATATAGTATCTTATGACTTTATTAATTATATAATTACAGTTAAATATTCTTTCTTACCTCGGATATTTCATGATAATCTAAAAGACTTTCAGGCTGTTGTATGGCACTCTTCTCTGATCTCTTTCTCTCTCTCTCTCTATGGTTATAGCAATAGTATCAGGCTTTAGTATTATATATATTTCAAAATTTAGTCTACTCAGATCACATATAGTACAAACATATAGTTCTTCTTAACCTATACATGCATAATTTTCAGAACTTAAATGAATTCTTCCAATAAAAATAGTACATATTGTTTTCTTTATCAAAATATCAATTATACTACTTAAATATAACAGTACCATTGACATATAACAGTGTACCATTTAAACAAAGAGAATGTATGAGGGGGGGGGGGGTAACAAAAAAAGATCCTAACCTAAGTAAACAAACATAATGTGTAAATATATAAACTTTATGTAAAACGAATAAAATAAAGTATCATCTTTCTAGAAAAATAATTAAGTACTTATATCTTACATAGCTAAAGACAAAACTGAGGTATACATAAGTAATACATATGCATAAAGACCAAGTGAGGTATACACAGGTTGGTTTCTAGACGAATTTTTGGGTCATTCTAACTTCACTTCCATTGTGCTTATTACAGTACGAATGCTTTTTCTTTTTTTTTTCTCTCTCTTTTCGACTGTGTGTCCCTTTATGTGTGTGGACTGTGTTTCTGTTCAGATATATATGAGTACTTAATTGAATTTATTCAATAACAAAAATAATACATATTATTTTCTTAATCAAAATATCAATTATACAACCTTAATTTAACGGTACTATTGACATATAACAGTGTACCCTTTAAATAAAGAGAATGTATGGTGGGTAACAAAAAAACAGTACTTTGTAGGGTAGACTATTATACTTTACAATTTCCCAATCTTAATAAAAAAGATAATATAGAAATATATAAACTTATGTAAAAATAATAAAATAAAGTGTCATCTTTCTATAAAAATAATTAAGCATTTTATTTTACATAGCTGCAGACAAAAACTGAGGTGTATATATGAGTAATGCATATGCATAAAGACCAAGTGAGGTATATACAGGGTGGTTTCAAGACGAATTTTGGGTCATTCTAACTTCACATCCCTTGTGCTCATTACACGAGTAGGCGTCTGTTACCCTCATGGATTGCATGGCATCCCTTGCTGCAAAGCCGGCGCCTACAGTGTGACTCAAGGGATCGACCAATTCTTGCCTCTCTCTCTCTCTCTCTCTCTATCTCTCTCTCTCTCTCTCTCTCTCTCTCTCTCTCTCTCTCTCTCTCTCTCTCTCTCCCTCTCCCTCTCTCACACACTCTCTCTCTCCCTCTCCCTCTCCCTCTCCCTATCGCTCCTCTCCTCTCATCTCCTCCCCCCCCCCTCTCCCCTCCTCTCATTCTCCCTATCTCCCTTTTCCTCGCCTCTCTTCCCCCTCCCCCGCTCCCTCTCCCTCCTCCCTATCGCTCCTCTCCTCCCCTCTGCTCCCCTCCCCTCCCCCCTCATTCTCAATATCTCTCCCTTTCCCTCTCCTCCCCCCCCCCCTCTCCCTCCCCTTCTCGAGCACAGCTTCAGCATCTTATCCATTTCCCATCCCCCCACCCCCACACACAAACCAGTACACCCCTCTTCCCCCTTCACCTCCCCCCTCTCTCTCCCGCATTCCCCCCACTCCCATCCCCATCTCTCCCCTCGAATCATTCCTCGTACGCAGTTTTCTTCTTTTTACGGCTGTCTCATTGAGTTGTCTGACACTCGGTGCTTACCGTGGCGGCGGGATTGCCAGCAGGCGCTCCTGCCGCCATGGCGTAAGCATATCGCACAGCCTCTTTACCAGCACGGCGGCTGTTGTGTATGGTCACAATTTTCTAAGTAGTGGACTAGTGTGGCGTTCGGCTCGCCGCGGTGCTTGCAGCACCTTTCATCGCGTTCGATTGTTGTGATAATCTGCCATGCACAGTGGTAACTTAGGCGCATTCTGTGAAGAATGACTTCGGTACCTCTGTTGATTACTTCAGAGAGTGCCAGTGGTTCATAGCCTGTGGCGTCTGAGTACCAGCTAGCCGAGAGGGAGGTTCTCGTTTCCTCTCTGTGGAGCTGTCGTAGGAAGGTACGACCGACCAAGACACTCTTCTCCTTAAGTAATTTTCAACTCGGTTTTATTGTCATGGAATTTGGGGGCATACCCCTGCCAGCGACGGCTAGTCTGTCAGCAAGCTCCTTCCCTCTGATGCCGATGTGGCTTGGGACCCAGTTGATGATAATTCTTCTACCCTGAGCAAGAATTCTCTGTGCTATTGTGAGTATCGTGGTCAGTAGGTAGATGTTGTCTTTGGGTGAGCTGTGCTGAAGACAGTCAATGGCTGCCCTGGAGTCTGTGTGTATGACCACGTGTCCTTCCCTTAGGGACGCGTGGCCTAGGGCTCCCATGATTGCAACTGCCTTTGCCTGTAGCGAGTGTCGTGCCCTCTCTGAGAACCACTCAAATATTTTATCTAGATGGGCAGTATCTGTTATTTCCAAGGTGTGGTTTCTCCAATATTTACCTTTAGAACCCACACTATAAAAGATGAAGAATCATACAGGGTATTTATGATCTAAGTTCAACCTTAGAGGTAACTGAGAGAAGGGGTAATATCAAAACACTTAATCAGCTTACACATTTTAGTTGACATTATGAATCATAAATCATTACATTTTTACAATAATATAAATATACATTTACCAAAATGTCTCGCTACTCCAACTTGTCACTAGTTGGTCTTCTCAGCTATCTTCTTTTTTTTCTCATCCATCTCCTGGGCTCCCAAAATACATTTTCATTCATTCTTGTGCACAGCACCAGGAACAAATAAATCCAATCTTCAGCAAAACCATAATAACAAAACAAAAACATAAACTAAAAAAAATAACAAAAAAATAAACTAAAAAAATAAACCCATTCCTAGAAAAGAAACAATATTCTAGTTTAGGAATGATAAAACAATATAAAGTTATAAATCTAAATAAGTAATTTCTTAAAAGAACAAATATATCTTGCAAACAAACAAATTACGTAGAGCATTTATGTTATTACACATGATCTGAGTAATTGTATGCACATTCTATTAAATTTTGACTAAACATCATTTTAATAGTATACTAATATAAATGTTAAGAACACTTACGCTTTGAATGGGTTTTAAATTCTTAATAATAATGAGAGAGACACATCGGGATGTTGTTCAGTGCCATGTGCCAGCCTCCAGCTGTGAAGCAGACATAGTATTTATCTCTAATTTCTAGTTTGATCTCCAATATTTACTTTCTATTGTTCTATAAATCAAATATATAGTATCTTATGACTTTATTAATTATATAATTACAGTTAAATATTCTTTCTTACCTCGGATATTTCATGATAATCTAAAAGACTTTCAGGCTGTTGTATGGCACTCTTCTCTGATCTCTTTCTCTCTCTCTCTCTATGGTTATAGCAATAGTATCAGGCTTTAGTATTGTATATATTTCAAAATTTAGTCTACTCAGATCACATATAGTACAAACATATAGTTCTTCTTAACCTATACATGCATAATTTTCAGAACTTAAATGAATTTTTCCAATAAAAATAGTACATATTGTTTTCTTTATCAAAATATAAATTATACTACCTTAATATAACAGTACCATTGACATATAACAGTGTACCATTTAAACAAAGAAAATGTATGAGGGAGGGGGGGGAACAAAAAAAAATCCTAACCTTAGTAAACAAACATAATGTATAAATATATAAACTTTATGTAAAACGAATAAAATAAAGTATCATCTTTCTAGAAAAATAATTAAGTACTTTTATCTTACATAGCTAAAGACAAAACTGAGGTATACATAAGTAATACATATGCATAAAGACCAAGTGAGGTATACACAGGTTGGTTTCTAGACGAATTTTTGGGTCATTCTAACTTCACTTCCATTGTGCTTATTACAGTACGAATGCTTTTTCTTTTTTTCTCTCTCTCTTTTCGACTGTGTGTCCCTTTATGTGTGTGGACTGTGTTTCTGTTCAGATATATATGAGTACTTAATTGAATTTATTCAATAACAAAAATAATACATATTGTTTTCTTAATCAAAATATCAATTATACAACCTTAATTTAACGGTACTATTGACATATAACAGTGTACCCTTTAAATAAAGAGAATGTATGGTGGGTAACAAAAAAACAGTACTTTGTAGGGTAGACTATTATACTTTACAATTTCCTAATCTTAATAAAAAAGATAATATAGAAATATATAAACTTATGTAAAAATAATAAAATAAAGTGTCATCTTTCTATAAAAATAATTAAGCATTTTATTTTACATAGCTGCAGACAAAAACTGAGGTGTATATATGAGTAATGCATATGCATAAAGACCAAGTGAGGTATATACAGGGTGGTTTCAAGACGAATTTTGGGTCATTCTAACTTCACATCCCTTGTGCTCATTACACGAGTAGGCGTCTGTTACCCTCATGGATTGCATGGCATCCCTTGCTGCAAAGCCGGCGCCTACAGTGTGACTCAAGGGATCGACCAATTCTTGCCTCTCTCTCTCTCTCTCTCTCTCTATCTCTCTCTCTCTCTCTCTCTCTCTCTCTCTCTCTCTCTCTCTCTCTCTCTCTCTCCCTCTCCCTCTCTCACACACTCTCTCTCTCCCTCTCCCTATCGCTCCTCTCCTGTCATCTCCTCCCCCCCCCCCCTCTCCCCTCCTCTCATTCTCCCTATCTCCCTTTTCCTCGCCTCTCTTCCCCCTCCCCCGCTCCCTCTCCCTCCTCCCTATCGCTCCTCTCCTCCCCTCTGCTCCCCTCCCCTCCCCCCTCATTCTCAATATCTCTCCCTTTCCCTCTCCTCCCCCCCCCCCCCCCTCTCCCTCCCCTTCTCGAGCACAGCTTCAGCATCTTATCCATTTCCCATCCCCCCACCCCCACACACAAACCAGTACACCCCTCTTCCCCCTTCACCTCCCCCCTCTCTCTCCCGCATTCCCCCCACTCCCATCCCCATCTCTCCCCTCGAATCATTCCTCGTACGCAGTTTTCTTCTTTTTACGGCTGTCTCATTGAGTTGTCTGACACTCGGTGCTTACCGTGGCGGCGGGATTGCCAGCAGGCGCTCCTGCCGCCATGGTGTAAGCATTTCGCATAGCCTTTTTACCAGCACGGCGGCTGTTGTGGGCGGTCCCTGTCTCAGGAATTGTGTATGGTCACAATTGTCTAGGTAGGTGACTAGTGTGGCGTTCGGCTCGCCGCAGTGCTTGCAGCACCATTCATCGCGTTCGATTGTTGGGATAATCTGCCATGCACAGTGGTAACCTAGGCGCATTCTGTGAAGAATGACTTCGGTACCTCTGTTGCTTACTTCAGAGAGTGCCAGTGGTTCATAGCCTGTGGCGTCTGAGTACCAGCTGGCCGAGGGGGAGGTTCTCGTTTCCTCTCTGTGTGCCTTACGACCGACTAAGGCACACTTCTCCATAAGTAATTTTCAGCTCGGTTTTATCGTTATGGGATTTGGGGGCATACCCCTGCTAGCGACGGCTAGTCTGTCAGCAAGCTCGTTCCCTCTGATGCCGATGTGGCTTGGGACCCAGCTGATGATAATTCTTCTACCCTGAGCAAGAATTCTCTGTGCCATTGTGAGAATCGTGGTCAGTAGGTAGATGTTGTCTGTGGGTGAGCTGTGCTGAAGGCAGTCAATGGCTCCCCTATGCGTCTCCCAGTCATTGCTCTCATGACGGACAGTCTTGCTTTGGTTCGGTCAACCAGGTACTGGACCTCCTTATGGAAGGAGAGGGTCCGGGCTATCCTTACCCCAAGGTAAAGGTAGTCCTGAACCCATTCTAATTCCACTCCCTTGATTTTCAGTCTTGTGCCTCGAACTCTCTGTCTCAGAGCCATGGCTTTGGATTTGGCTGCAGAGATCTTTAGTCCTGTCCTACAACACTCCTCTGACACGAGGTCCAGACAACGCTGGGCTTTATTCTGGCTGCGTGGTCCAGTGGAGGTGATAGCGAGATCGTCTGCATACGAGATGATTTTGCACCCCACTGGGAGGTTTATGTTGAGGATGCAGGACATTAAAGTGTTGAATAGGGCTGGACAGAGAACCCCACCCTGTGGCGTTCCATTTTCGAGCGGCATGTGCTGCTATAGGTGACCCTGGAATTTGACATTGGCAGTCCTGTTCCTGAAGTAGTCACCTATCCAAGCCAAGAGCTTTCCTCTGATTCCCTTCTGGATCAGGCTTTCCTGAATGGCAAGCGGACTTGCCAGTTCAAAAGCCTTCTCCAGGTCAAGGAATACCACCACAGCTGGGCCCTTGCTGATTGTGCTTAAGAGCGTGGCTATGTTGTGTGCTGTGCCCATGCCCCTTGTGAACCCGTGGAGGTGTTCGTGCGGGGGTCCCGTTTTCCATTGAAGCCGGTTTAGTACCATCCTCTCAGCCGTCTTGGCCAGGTAGCTGAGCAGAGAGATGGGGCGGTACTTCCCCGGCTCCTTTGGTTTTGGGACGGGAACTATGGTAGCCCTCTTCCAACTCTGGGGTAGAGTGGAAGTTTCCCAGGACTTGTTGATGAGTTGCAAGAGTGCACGCTCTTGCAACCAGAGGGGATGCCCTTCCACCTACGAGACATCATTGTTTGGAGCCCTTTTGCTCAGCCCTCTGAGGCAGCCACCCAAAGGTTGCTTCACCGCAGTGAGGGAAGAGGAGTCTTGCACTTTTACCAGGCAGTTCCTTTCATCCCTCTGAAGCAACCACCCAAAGGTTGTTTCACCTCAGTGAGGAAGGAAAGGAC
>NC_061854.1:35360400-35365400 GCF_019202785.1 Penaeus chinensis
TCTCTGACATATAACTCATCAGGATATTTAGTAACAAGATGGCATCGAAGGTGTAGTGGGGTTGGCTTCCTTTGCAATACTGGAGTTATACTTAGTACCTAAAGATCACTGACTAAGAATTGGATGTGTGCTGATTGTATAGAGATATATAATCTTTAAGTCTTTTCTAAGAGGCATAATAAGTGTATGGGATTACTAGATAATGTCGTAGTAAACCTAACCGTTTTTGCCTAAGGTGCTTCCCTCAGAGCCCAGTAGAGGATGGCATTGGAATCCCCACACAATAAACCAGTATTACTATGCATCATACTGTTACAAGGTTTAGGCACCTTCTGAACCATGTGGGTTATCATGTAGGTTATACACATTAATAATAGTGATATTTTTCCATCAAGAAATATTTTAACACCAAGATATTCAGCACCATGTGTGTCACGTTTGTCATCGATCACTTTTGATGGAATAGTATTCTTAATGTAAATACTAAGTCCTCTTGTAGATGGATTAGTAAAGTTAGGTCTGCCATATTCGTGTCAATAGTTGGGTTATATTCTTTTCAGTTTTATTACTCAATGATTCTTTACTATTCCTAAACTGGGCGAAAGAAATTAGGGATATATAGAATAGTTTACCCTTATAATATAATATTTAAAGAAAACGAAAGTATTTCCCTGAGTTCATAGAAAACGTAGCACTTGCTGGGTAGACTTTTTCTTCTGTTAGATTCTTCCAGTATTACTCTGGTATAATCAAGAAAGCGTAGCAATACACATGAAAATAACTGATGACCTGAAAAAATCTATCAGAATAAGGTATAATAACAGCTAACATGCCCATGTTGTGCTAAAACATTAATCCTTGCAGGAGGGTAAGTCATTGAAAGTATCCGTAATAAGTATATTCTATATGACCATATATGTGAACAGTGATGCAGCCTGTCACCACGGTTCTCAATTTCTGTTCCTAAATCTTTCTCTCTTTGTCATTAGCTTTGTCAGTTTCTTCCTCTGGTTATAGAGTCACTTTCTCCATCTCTGTTGGTTTCTTTTTGTCTTGGGTTCCAACTCAGACCGATTTTGTTCCAGCTCTCTCCCTCTCTCTATCTCCCCTCTCCCTCTCCCTCCCCCCCCCCCCCCTCTCTCTCTCTCTCTCTCTCTCTCTCTCTCTCTCTCTCTCTCTCTCTCTCTCTCTCTCTCTCTCTCTCTCTCTCTCTCTCTCTCTCTCTCTCTCTATGTATACCATTACTGGGGAGTGTGTGTGTGTGTGTGTGTGTGTGTGTGTGTGTGTGTGTGTGTGTGTGTGTGTGTGTGTGTGTGTGTGTGTGTGTGTGTGTGAGAGAGAGAGAGAGAGAGAATGAGTGCGTGCGCGTGCATGTGTGTTTGTTTTGTGCTTGTTCGCATTCATGTTTGGGTGGGTGGATAGATGAGCCAGTGGATGCATCCATGTGTGTACAGGTGCAATTCCAGGTGTAAATGCATGTATAGATATGGGTTTTAGCGTGCTTAAAAGATGGGAAATAAAAAGCCATTATCAAATACATACACAGTTATTTTATTAACCTGGTTATGTTGTTGGCCTGTTAAAGTACATTACATATTATCAAATATAGGTACAAAAAACAAGAGGTAATTATATCTTCACACAATATGCACAAAGACACATGGACAGGTTGGGGGTGTCAGGACTCGCTATACACATTGGAGGAGCAACAGATTTAAAGAATCGCTAGCTAGTACACTCTGTAAGAGAGGGTTTCTCAAGAGGGGATCTTGGTACTCGTTGTAATGGGTGGAACTGACTTAGGGTTGACTTCCCTACAATTGTTTTTTGTTTTTTTGGGTGTAAATATGAGATGGTATTTCTATATGGGAACTACAGTAGGTGGTGGCCTTAAAGTGTTCAATTTTCTTTTATCTCTTCATAAAGCATATCCACTTCTGACAAGAAGCTAAATATCATAACATATGCCTGCAAAGAAGACTGCCTCACCTTTATCTTTAAAAAAAATGTGAGTTTCTTTTAAATTAAAATAGAAGCACAACTGGACAACACCTATTTCCATGGATATGAATCATTGATGGAATTTCTGTTTATCTCCCTTTCTCTCTTTACAGCTAAACTCCTTACACACTGGCAGTTGGAAGTGGCAGTTCAGTAACATCAAGAGGAAAGACCACAAGGATAACATGGCAAAAACCATAATTAAATATGGCAACAGCCATATGGCATCATGTGGCAATAACCATACTACAATATGGCAATAAGCCTATGGCATAATGACCATAATATTAATATGGCAAAAACCTACAAAGACTCAGCTTGGTTACACCCTGTAGATAACACTGGTTAGCTTTGAAATAGTCAATACAAACTACATAATATAGTCTAAACATTGTCAACAACAACAATGCTAATCAACCATGATAACATGCCAAGGGAACATTGAAAACACCTGGTAGGGTTCTGGTAAAGCTAATCAAGCAAGAGGACCATTTGATGCATAGCACTTCTTTTTTGATTTCTGTGTTAACATGCGGCTAAAATACTAGCCTGGGCACCTAAGGAGGGCAGCTAACCATGAGGATATGACAGTGGTTTTCTACTGCTTCTAAATGTTACTCCGCTGGCTCGGAGGTAACAGACAGAGTTTCTCTGACAAAGCTCCAACATGCTCCAAGTCTTCTTTGTAACAATTTCTCAAGTGTCTTAAAATATATACATTGGCATCGAGAATGTTTCCTATTTACATAGAATAAGCAATTAAAATTATTTGTTACTTAAACGCTAAAATCACAGCCTGGGAATTTGGAATTCCACCATCTTGACTGCAACCTGAGGAAGTCAGTACCCAAAAAATGTTACAGAGGATGGGAAAATCAGCTACACCAAGGAATAAACTGGTATCAATACCATGAGGCATAATAATAAAAATCACATCTTCATCCCTTTCAACATTCAGGTATAGATAATTTCTGACAAAATATCTTGACATTTCTTTACATACTATATATACTCATACTAGACGTGTGTACACTTCTAATTCCTAACAGCTAGATGGGGTTACTTGTTCCTCATCACCAGTGAACACAGTAGAAGTGCTCACCATCAGGAAGGAGATCTGCTACATAGGAAGCTTTGTTCAGAAGGTATACAACTAGGAGGCGCTTGTATTGTAAAGTTCAGAAATCACTAGAAAGGCAATTATTCATACTTCGATATTTGCTTCTTCTTCATCAGAAATCAGCGTGGTAAAGACAGAGAGAAAATGGTGCACTGACTCCTTGCTGCAGTCGTATCAACCAATGACAATAACCCAATTATTTTTGTGTTGTAAAATTACATAACAGATCACACATACACAAAGCAAAAATAAATACAAAAAATCATGGCAATATATACATAAGTGATTTGCAGGAAATGGAATACTTACTGCTTTGGTCTAGCAGTAAGATTGCATTTAATTCTCAAATAATTTCTTTCTTACACAACACAAGATGGTTACAAAATTCATATTATTTATAATTTAACTCACACACCCACAAATTCCTAACTCATAGGAAGTTTACTTTGCTCCAACACATCTTTTGCATTAATATTAAATAACTAAACTAAAGTTCCAAAAATAATTTGGAATGAATACATTATAGTCAATACTCTGGCCTGCATCTCCTGCATTCTGTACATAGCACCAGGGAGAGGCAAGGATCTTCTCAGTGGCTTCCAATGGTCAGTGAAGGATATCTACACTGGTCCTGAGCACAACAAAATGTTCAGCATTATGCGATATGCATCTCATATTATACATTTAGTATTGTGTACATATTCATAGTGGAGCTGCAGCTACAGCCTGCTTCAGATTGTTTGCCAAATGAGAAACAGCCACGAAGGCATCAACCATAGCTTGGACTGCAACGACTGACGGGAACTGCAAAGCTGCTGTCTTTGCTGCAGAGACTGTGTTCTTCATTGCATCACAGAGGGCATTCGAGCAATTCAAAACTCGAGTTCTGATCTCGGGGTTCACGACATTGCGGTGAACTGTGTCCCCAATGTACACCAGCTTGTGTGCATTAAGGATAACAAATTTGGAGTGAGCAATAAATACCTTTGGGGGTTGATTGTTCTCGACAGTAAGCAAGAATGCATCAATGGCTGTGTTCAAATGTTGGAGGTGCAGTTCCGCTTGCGTGCTGTAGAATCCAATCACCTGTCGGTCATTTGGGTCCAAGTTCTGGCTTCCTTGCTTGCTGGGCGTTGTGCAAGGGGCATCGTCCTTTTGCAACACTTTCTCATGATCACTGTCCACTATCAACTGAGACTGTTTTACTAAATTGTCAAATGATTTGCGCAACTGTGCTGGCAATTCCTTTTTAATTTCTTCATGCTCACGTTCCACACTCTCCCGTGTTTCTAAATTTACATAATCGTAGTCTTCCAGCCAGTTTCTTGAGTCATTTTCATACATATTTTCAAACTTCTTCTCAGGAAGGTCAGGCAAAGGCCTTTCCTGAACAGGCGTCTTCTCATCATCTGTTCCTTGCTGCCGGATACCTCCTGACACATCCAGACTGGGAGACCTTTTGAATATAAGGGTTATTTTGTTCTGGATGGTTGAAGCCAGGTGATCAACATCATCCGCAAGAGAGTGTGCTATTGTGACCAGCTGATTCAGATTTTCTGGGTTTGTGCCACAAGTTAAAGCTTGGGTCCAGCTCCCTGACTGCAACCTACTCCAAGCATCATCTATGACAGCTGCTGTTTTACTGATTGGTTCCAAGAGACGCTGGAGCCTCCTAGCAACACCTCTCTCTCCATTTCTTGCTGCATTAACAACAGAGCCCTGCCCAAACTCTATCATCTCGTGTACAGATTGCCGGAGACGGAAGATTATTACCTTCATGTCCTCTTCAGAGTCCTCTACTGTGTCTCTTGACAGCCATCCACATGTCTGATGGACCGATTTGAGCTTCTCTATGGCTCCATACACCTCCTGCTGTAAC
>NC_061854.1:35369719-35372219 GCF_019202785.1 Penaeus chinensis
CTCCTCTCCTCTTCCTCTTTTCCTCTCGCTCTCTTTCTCTGTTGCTCTCTTTCTCTCTCCCCCCCCCCTCTCTCTCTCTCTCTCTCTCTCTCTCTCTCTCTCTCTCTCTCTCTTCTCTCTCTCTCTCTCTCTCTCTCCTCTCTCTCTCTCTCTCCTTCTCGGTCTGTCTATCGTTCTCTCTGTCTGTCTCTCTCTCTCCTTTTCCCTCTCCCTCTTCCTCTACATCTCCCCCCTTCTCCCTCACTCTCTCTCTTTCTGTACAGCTATTCTCTCCTCCCCCCTCCTTCCCTCTCTCTCTCCCGTCATCTCTCCCCACTTGCCTTAAGCACCCCCTCTGCACTGTCTTCATTTCCTACCGTCACCTTTAACAGATCCCCCTCCCCCCGTCCCCCCCTCCCCTTTTCCATTCCCCCCTTCCTCCACCCCACCCTACCTAGCATACTACGTCCTCTAAGTTACTCTGTACTCACTCTTCTCTCTCATTCCTTCTCTCTTTTTACTCTCTCCCTCTTTCGCCTTTTACTTTCTCGTTTTTACCCTTCTTCCTTACTTTTTCTCTTTTTTTCTCTCATTTTCATTCCTGTTTACCTTTTCTTGCATTTCCTTTCACATTTTCACTCTTCTTCTTCGCCCTTTCTTTCGCATTCTCCCTTTTTCAGCCTCTTTCATTTTTTCTTCATTACTCTTTCTCAAATTTCCTCCCTCATTCCCACTTTCTCCTTCTCATCCTCATTCTCACTATTCCTTCTTCCCCTTCCTCACTTCCTCCTTCTCCCCCTTTCTTACTTTCTCTTTCTCACTCTTATTCTTGCATCCTTTGTCTTTTTGCAACTGACTTTAGCGAACCGAGATTGTCGAAAGAGTCAGTATGATGGAAATAAATCAATAAATCAATGAATAAATAGATACATAATAATAATAATAATAACAATAACAACAACAACAATAATAATAATAATAATAACAACAATAATAATAACAACAACAAAACATGACAGTAGCGATAATGATAATTATAATCATACCAATAATAATAAAACAAATAATAATAATAATAAAAGTGTTATTAGTAATAATAATAGTAATAGTAGTAGTAGTAGTAATAATTATAATAATAATTACAATAATAATAACAACAACAACAACAACAATAATGATAAAATAATAATAACTCCAATAATAAATAAACAACTAAACAGCACAATGGAACACGAAAAAGGTAATTAGCGAAGAGAAAACTTGACAGAAACGAAGAATAACGTTAAGAGAAAATAACTAAATATAAAACAAGAAAATAAATAAACATAAATTAACAATTAATAAATAATAGAGATAAATACATAACTAGACAGACAAGTGAATAAGGAAATCCACGAACGCATAAGGGAAGGGACAATAACAGTAATTGGGGAAATAAAGAAAACTACGATAACGAACAGGATTAAAAGCACACAACAGGAGAAGAGAAGAAATTAAAGGCAACAGGAAAAAGATCAGGATTAACGATTTACGAACGAAATGAGAAGGAGAGAGAACGATAACAATGGACAACCTACGAAAAGGATTGGCAACGCACGATTACGAATAGGGAAGAGAAGAGAACAATGAACACATAATAAAACAATAAGAAACGAGAAGCATAAACAACATGATAACGAAAGGAGAAGAAAACAGAACAATAACAATGAATAACAACAACAATAAACAGATATAATTACTAACAACAGAGAAAAAGTAGAGCATAAGAGAACACGTGAATAAGGCACAGCAAAGAAAACAACAACAAACGAACAGAATTGTGAAGAATAACAACAAACAAGAAACAAACAAAGCAACAACAAACGAAAGGGATTAACAGCACGATAACAACCAGCGAAGAGAGGAAAAGAAAGGAAAACAAAAGAAGAACGAACAACGAAGAGAAGAGAAGAGAAGCCAAGAGAAGAGGAGGACAAAAGAACAACGCACAGCGAAGAGAAGAGAAGAGAAGAGAAGAGGAGAGAAGAGGAGAGAAGAGGAGAGAAGAGCAGAGAGTAGAAGATAAAAGAAGAGAAGAGAAGAGAAGAGGAGAGGAGAGAAGTGAAGAGAAGATCAGAGAAGAGGAGAGAAGAGGAGAGGAGAGAAGAGGAGAGAAGAGGAGAGGAGAGAAGAGGAGGACAAAGGAGCAGCGCCCCGCGAAGGAGCACCAGCAAAGCGGGGACTCCGAACAGGCCGCAACGAACAGCGCCAGAGATGTTCCTTCCCTTAGCGAACGCGGCCGAGATCCTGTTGACTCAATCCTTTGCCTTTTTATTTTGCATCAAATGAGATATGAATATTTGATGACTCATGATGGGGGGGGGGGGGGATACCGAGATAGTAGAAAGGGGTGGGGAAGCGAGGAGAGGGAGGGAGGGAGGGAGGGAGAGGGGATAGGGAGTGTTGATAGGAAGAAATGGGGGGGGGGGGGCGCAAGGGAGGGAATAAGAGAGAGAAAGAGGGAGGTTGTTGATAGGAAGAA
>NC_061854.1:35379719-35384719 GCF_019202785.1 Penaeus chinensis
CCCCCTCTATCCCCTCCTTCGCTCTTATCTATCCCTTTCTCTCTCCATCTTTCCCTTTTCTTCCCTCTCTCTTTTTTCTTCTCTCCCTCTCTCCGTTTGTTCCCTCTCTATCCCCCTTTCTTCCCTCACTCTCTCCTTCTTCCCTCTTATCTTCCCTTCTTCCCTCCCTCTCTCTCCTTCTTCCCTCCCTCTCTCTCCTTCTTCCCTCTTATCTTCCCTTCTTCCCTCCCTCTCTCTCCTTCTTCCCTCCCTCTCTCTCCTTCTTCCCTCCCTCTCTCTCCTTCTTCCCTCCCTCTCTCTCCTTCTTCCCTCTTATCTTCCCTTCTTCCCTCCCTCTCTCTCCTTCTTCCCTCCCTCTCTCTCCTTCTTCCCTCCCTCTCTCTCCTTCTTCCCTCCCTATCTCTCCTTCTTCCCTCTTATCTTCCCTTCTTCTCTCCCTCTCTCCTTTCCTACCTTCCCTCTCCCCCTTTCTTCCCGCCCTCTCTCCCTTGACCCTTCGTCTCCATCCACCCTTTCTAATATTTCCCCTTCTCTCTGCGCCCCTTTGTCTTCCACCCTTTTTTTTCCTCTCTCAACCCTTGCCCTTCCTTGCCCCCCTCCCTTTACCCCCTCCCTTTACCCCCCCCCCCTTTCCCCAGGTTCATAAATACACGTGTAGGTTCCCGTATGTTAGGCGAGACGCTGAAGAAACCCGGTGATTCATGGGACGCATACGCACGCGCGCACACACACAGACACACACGCAAACACACACAGACACACACACAGGCACACACACAGACACACACACACACACACACACACACACACACACACACACACACAGAAGGAAAAGGGAGAGACAGTAGGAGAGGGAGAAGATAGTGGAAAGAGAGACAGGAAAGGAGAAATGGAAGAACTAGATAAAAACAAAAAAAAAACGGAATAAAGAGAAACAACGAAAGAAAGAAAAAAAAACAAGCAAACAAACAAAAAACATGTCCTACAAAAAGCCGGATGACACACACTGCATAGATGACAGAAATATTTATCATGAAAATAATGCCCTGTCGTTGTTTATAGGCCTACCGAGCTGTACGATTTTCCTCGCCTCGTAAAAGAGGAAAAACATCTATTATCCTGGAAGAAAGTCCTACATTTTATTACTCAATAATAATAAATAAATAAATAAAAATACATAACTACAACTATCATCTTTCATGTAAACCAAAAGAAAGGCAATAATAAATTGTATTGAAGGCGAGCGTTGAGATTGAGCGAAAAGTATTTCATTTATTTCATTTGTTGATGTTCATTTCTGTTTATTTTCGTTTACCTATGTCTTATATATGTTTTCGTTTCGAAAATCTGAAAAAAAGTTTTTTTTTTCTCTTTTACAATCTTATTTAAACCTAAAGCATGAATGGCAAAAATGATATCAAATTAACAAAAATATGAAAATCAAGGACATTCATATGTAGATATATATATATATATAACATATATCTGTGTGTGTGTGTGTGTGTGTGTGTGGTGTGTGTGTATGTGTGTGTGTGTGTGTCTGTGTGTGTCTGTGTGTGTGTGTGTCTGTGTGTATGTGTGTGTGTGTGTGTGTATGCATGTATATATACATATTTATATACATATATATACATATATATGTATATATACAGATATATCTATAGGTACATGAATTTACATAATATATATATTATATATACCTATATATATATACAAATGTATATATATACATATGTATATATATACATATATATACATACATATATACGTATATATTCATATATATATATATACACATATATATACAAATATATATATATATATATACATACACACACACACACATGTGTGTATGTTTGTATGTGTAAATATGTATGCATAAATAGAAGGCTATATGCAAATGAACTTATAAATATATATGAAAATAAAATATAGAAACACCCGTGTGTTTTTTTCCTCACACACCTTGACCCCCCCCCCCCCAAACACCACAACCCCCACCACCCACTCCAGCATGCAGGTGGAAGAAGGGAAGGGTGGAGTGGAGGGGGGAGGGAGGAAGGGCAGGGGGGAGGGAGGGAGGGGAGGAAGGAGGGAGGGAGGGAGGGAGGGAGGGTGGGGGAGGACTGAAGGCATGCCAGCAAGAGCAATGGACAATACAACCGCTGCAGTGGCATAGGGAGAGGGGGGGGGGGGCGGGAGGAGATGGGGCGAGAGTAGAAAATGACAGATGCAACAGCGGAGAGTGAGACAGCTCAGCGCTACGAAACAGCTGTGACAGTGGAGGGAGGGGGAGATGGGGAACGAGGGGAGGGAGGGAGGGAGGGGGAGATGGGGAAAGAGGGGAGGGAGGGAGGGAGGGGGAGATGGGGAAAGAGGGGAGGGAGGGAGGGAGGGAGGGAGAGAATGGGGCAGGGGGGAAGGAGGGAGGGGAGAAAAGAGGGCTAAGGAGGAGAACAGGAAGTAGGAGGGAGGAAGGCGAGAGGGAGAAGGAGGCAAGCAAGGGAGGGAGGTGGGGACGAGGGGCAGGCGTGGTGGTAGAAACAGCCGTTGTTTTTCAAGGGAGGCGAGGTAACAGCGGGACACGAAATCACAGCCGGCCACTTCTCTTCTTCTTCATATCCTCATCATTATTATTATATCATGATCCTCATTCTAAAACTTTTCTGCTAACGGAAATAAATGCTTACCAGAACCAGTGTTACTATTGCCACTGTTACCAATACCATCAGTTACCAACATCAGTGACGTCATCCTTCTTTTCTGATTAATTTTATTTGTTGTTATATTCATATTTGTATAATTTAACTTATTATAGTCACTATCAACTCTCACAAATACACACACACACACACACACACACACACACACACACACACGTGTATATATATATATATATATATATATATATATATATACATACCTGAAATATCGAGCGGAAAAAAAATTGTTTTGCATATGAACATCATAATCGTACATTTCCGCAATACATATATGATTTTAAAACACAATAGCAAAAGACAGCAGGTTCTGTCTCTTACCTTGATTCCTCAATAAGCCATGACAGTGTTTTCTTCTCCACAGAATTTGTATCATATTTCTTGAACCGAAAGTCCAACCCCTACATAAATATAAAATGCTAGTTGCGCGCATATACACACACGAAAAAAAAATATGCCTGATAATTTCGTTCACCAAAATGTTTTCATCTATCGAGTCGCAAATATTTCAACACGCGCTTATCGCATGGGTCGCCCGGAGCCCGTTTTCTATGGCGCGGAATCGGACGAAAATAAAAGAAAACTGGACGGTCTCAAAGAAAACGGGACACCTCTGTGGGGTCCGTAGCCCTACTGTGAGCGGCGGGAGGCGGGCTTGTTCCGTGGCCCGGCGGCTTTTTTTCTTCTTTTTCGACTTTTCGCATCCTTGCTTTTATTTGTATCTATAATGCGATTGTTTTGCATTTAGCGTGTTCGTATATGCTATGACTTGTCCGTGTATTTCTCTATTTTATAATTTTCCTGTCTCTGCTTTCGCATTCGCTTTCTGTACCTCCCATTTTTCTCTTTCTCTTCCCCCCCTTTTCTCTCTCTCAATCAATGGCCGCAAAACCATTTTCCTCTTAACCCATTCACTAAAAAAAGAAAAGAAATATATATATATATATAGCCCGCGCCCTCCTGGAAATAAATCTAGCCTGAGTTTTACGTCCCCCTCTTCAGCACATTTTCTCAAAAGATAGATGAAAGTTCGAGCAAATTTCCGAAACTCTCAAAAAAAATCAAAATCTCAAAACAAAAACAAAATAAACCCCTACAAAAATACAAACACAAAAAAACACACCAAAATATATCTTAAAAAAAATAAAAAATAAAAAAAATAAAAACAGCCCATTGAGTATAACACGAACGTAATGACACACTCGAACATACATCCAGCCTTTAAGTGTCTTCAGAGACCTAATAAATAAATCCATTGGTAAATAAATAACCGGAAGAATTAATCCGAGGATGAATATATATGGGAGCATTTACGTCACAGGAGACAATTAGTGTTAGATTTATAATGACAAACAGATTCCGGTTCACTGAATTAAATACAGCGTTAGAGGAGATTCTGATCAATATTATAATGAGGCAACCAAGTTTATGTTACTTCATTATGAATGGCGAGTGGCGGGGATATATATTTGCGAAAGGAGGAAATATTTATCATAAGAAGAGGTGAGAAAGAGAGAGAGACAAGAGAGAGAGAGAGAGAGAGAGAGAGAGAGAGAGAGAGAGAGAGAGAGAGCGAGAGAGCAAGAGCGAGAGAGAGAGAGAGAGAGAGAGAGAGAGAGAGAGAGAGAGAGAGAGAGAGAGAGAGAGAGCGAGCAAGAGAGAGCAGGAGAGAGCAAGAGCGAGAGAGCGAGAGAGAGAGAGAGAGAGAGAGAGAGAGAGAGAGAGAGAGCAAGAGAGAGCGAGATAGAGGGAGCGAGAGAGAGAGAGAGAGAGAGAGAGAGAGAGAGAGAGAGAGAGAGAGAGAGAGGGAGAGAGAGAGAGAGCAAGAGAGAGCAAGAGAAAGCAAGAGAGCAAGAGCGAGAGAGCGAGAGAGAAAGAAAGAAAGAGAGAGGGAGAGAGAGAGAGCGAGCAAGAGAGAGCAGGAGAGAGCAAGAGCGAGAGAGCGAGAGAGAGAGAGAGAGAGAGAGAGAGAGAGAGGGAGAGAGAGAGAGAGCAAGAGAGAGCAAGAGAGAGCAAGAGAGAGCAAGAGAGAGCAAGAGAGCAAGAGCGAGAGAGCGAGAGAGAAAGAAAGAAAGAGAGAGGGAGAGAGAGAGAGAGAGAGAGAGAGAGAGAGAGAGAGAGAGAGAGAGAGAGAGATTGAGAGAGAGAGAGAGCAAACAGCGAGAGAGAGAAAGAATGAAAAAAATAAAAAAATAAAGAAAAAATATATAACATTACATGTAAATGCATAATCGTATTTCGAACGATATCCAATATATTATTCTTTAAAAGTTGACAGTC
>NC_061854.1:35392219-35394719 GCF_019202785.1 Penaeus chinensis
AATTACTAATATTCTTCCTAGCTTTGTCGTTTATCAAACCTCAATTACCAAACATCGCTCATTTCCCCCCCGCAAGTAAAAACAAGGGAAAAGCCAAGGGGAAACAAAAATAGTCCCCAGATGGTCCAACAATACGAAGAGGGACCATCTGCAGGGAAGCGGTCATTCCAGGTCTTTTGAAAACGTCACCTGGCACGCCACCGAGGGGAAACAGATGGAATTATCAACAACGATCAGGTATACACACTTCCCCATGCCAGTGACGTTTGCGGAGTGCCAAAAAGTGCAGGAGGACTCTGATAAAAGCCTTTATAAAATACGCACAAATTTCGAAAACACTGAGGGTTTGGACAACGAGCTTGAGGCTTTTGGAGAAAACAGATGGAATTATCAGCAACGTTCATGAAACACTTCCCCATGCCAGTGACGTTTGCGGAGTGTCAAAAAAGTCTCATGATAAAAGCCTTCCAATAATACTCGCAAATTTCGAAAACACTTAGGGCTTGGACAACGAGCTTAAGTTAAGTTCAACGGCGAGGCAGAGCAGGAGGCTTTTGGAGGCCTTAACACAGGCTAGAGAAAACAGCCCCGGGTGATTGTCTTTATCTCCGAGGATCGAGATTTTGGAAGAGTGTGGAGTATAAAATTTGCTTAAAATATCTTTGCTGATTATGAAGAAAAGGGAGTTTTCGCGCCAAACTAAGGAATTCGTCGCTGAGTTCCTAGAGTTGGTATTCAAATAAACTGTTACTTCAGTGATGAGCATTTAGTTAGAAAAAAAATATGCGGTGAAATAAAAAAAAAAAAAACAAAAATGCCGGTGACATAGAAAATTTGCCTTTTGCATTATTGGGGGTGAATTGAATCATACAACAGAATAACAACAAGAAAAAAGTTACCAGTAGCTTACCTTAATATCCATCAGGTCACTTACAAATGGAAAAAAAATAGTTAATAAATATAAAAAAAGACAGCCTTTCATTTCAAACTTTAATGAAACCCCTTTAAACCATGCATAGTGTATGTATATATGTGTGTGTATATAAAAATTTTATATATTATACTTTTAAAATATATATTATATTAAAAAAAAATATTTTATATGTTTGTATGTAAAACATGTTTGTTTGTATAAAGATGGCATCATATTAATATATACATTTAAAAATATTATATATATAATAATTTTATTTACACAAAATATGTTACATTTTTCACAAACACATGTTGTTAATATATGTAATAACATTATTATATATTTATATATATATATATTTTACATATATGTATATATGGGGGGTATGTTAAATAGTTTACACAATACACATATGTATGTATGTTAATCCATTTATATTTATTTTGGGTTAAAAAAAAACACACACACACACACACACACACACACACACACACACACACATTATATATAATTTTTATATTTTATTTAGATATTTTCTTTTCATATAGTGTACAAATATGTTGTATTTACATATTTATATATTATTTGTTGTGTGCGTGTGTGTGTGTGTGGTGTGTGTGTGTGTGTGTGTGTGTGTGGGTATGTGGGTGTTTATTAAAAAATTTATTTTAAAAAGTTTTAATTTTTATTGTTTGTGTGTGTGTGTGTGTTGTGTGTGTGTGTGTGGGGGTGTGTGTGTTTATGTGTATATATTTATTTATTTATATATATATGTGTGTGTGTGTGTGTGTGTGTTGTTTGTCGGGTGTGTTTGGTGTGTGGTGGGTGTCGGTGTTTATATATAGATATTTATTTATATATATTTATAGTTTTATGATATATATGTGTGTGTGTGGTGTGTGTGTGTGGGTGGGTTTTAAATAAATTGACACTCACACACTGACATATATTTTTGGATGCAATATTACATTATTTCTAGCATATATATAATCGATTAGATACAACATACCTCACCTCACACACACACTACACAAACACAACACACACACACACTCACAATACTCACACACTTACTTAATTTTTATATTTTACATACTTATATATGTATTTATCACACATCATCTCACACATCACACTCAAACTCTCACACTACACACACTCACACACACTCACACACTCACACACTCTCAACACTTACTCACACAATCTCCACACTATCACTCACATGCACACAAAAACACACACACACACACAACTCTAGTATATCTACATACTCACAACTAACACATCACTACACACACAATCACTACACACTTCATGCATTATATACTTATCTATATCTATCGTTCTCTCGCTATTTCTCTCTCTCTCTATTTTTTTATAGATTTTATTTTGTGTGTTTTGTGTGTGTGTGTGTTTTGGTTTATTGTTTTAGAATATATATATATATTTATGTGTGTGTCGGGTGGGTGTGGGTGTGTTATGTGTGTGGTTGGCGTGTGGTGTGGTGTGTTTTGTTGTTTTTTATAAAGGTTGTGGGTTTGGGTTGATGGTAGGTGGGGATTGGGGGTAAGTTATGGTGTG
>NC_061854.1:35407219-35419719 GCF_019202785.1 Penaeus chinensis
TTATGAAACGATGTGCAATTCCATCTGCTCCCACTGAATTTGTCTTTTTAAAGTGTTTTATTGTTAGGATAATTGTTTCTACTTCTACTGGTTGCGGTTTGAAGAAGTTTGTTGTAGTGTTCGTTTCGTTTATGTTGTGTTGATATGTGCGGGCGGTTGTCTGTTCAAAAGTGCGTCTACCTACTTCTGCAAAGAAGTTATTAAAGTATTCTGTATTATTTATGGAATTTGGGGAGGTGTCTGTATTTTGTTTCTTCTTAGGCACTAATGTATTTACTAGTTTCCACGTTTCAGCAGAATCGCTTCTGCATTCATTGAACTTATTTTTAAAATAATTAGTTTTCGCCCAGTGGAGGAGTGTTTTCACATTTTTCTTCTTTTGTTTGTATTCAGCCTGAAGGGTGGAGTCAAATCTGTTTATCTCGAGAGCTTTGTGAGTAATATTTCTTTCATTTATGGCCCTCTTAATGTTGTCATTTATCCAGGGGGCGGGAGGAAGCCTAACTGTTTTTGTTTTAAAAGGAGCGCAGGCATCGAGGCCGTTCTTTATCACGTTTGTAAGAATATTAACTTGTCTGTCAACGTCGTCAGTTGTTAAGATCTCTGACAGTGACGAGTCATTGGCTATAATATGTTGACAGAATAATTGAGGATCGTACTGCGTTAGGTCGCGAGAGGTTTTACTGACTGGTTTTCGCTTTGTCTTTACTATATTCAAGGTCAAGGTTAAAAGCTCGTGATCAGCAATGTGGCATGGGACAGCGTCTGCGTGTAGTGTAATATCGGGTCTGTTTGTTATTATAACATCTAATATGGATGAGGTGTTTTCTGTAATCCTTGTAGGCTTCTTTATAAGTTGTTTTAATTTGTTTTTGTTAATTATCCCATTTAATTTTGCATTTGGTTTACTTAGATCGTCATTTAAATCACCTAAGATGAAAAGTGGTTTTCTCTTTGTTGACATTTCTCTGAGAATATTTTCTAGGTAGTCAAATGATTCTGTGGTGGCATGAGGGTGTCTGTAGATTGTGCCGACGAGGAAGGAAGGATACATACTGCTTTGTACGGTTACCCAGATGTCCTCTACTGCTGTATGATTTACAGTTGCAGAGGATATCTTATTTGATTTAAGGGTATCGCTTACATATATGCAGACTCCACCTCCACGTCCTGCGTCACATCTGTAGACGTGAAAGTTTGGGATGCTGATGAAACTGCTCGATATTTCTTGGTGAAGCCAGGTTTCACTGATACACAAAATATCAATGTTTCTCTCCTTAATTATCAATTTGATTTCTTCGAAATGACCGAGGAGGGACTGTGCATTGATGTGTTCTATAGTGATGGTGTTAAGTGGTTTGACCGCCGGATTTGCGACGTCAAACATTCTGCTCGCCTTTGTACTTGTTTCTATTTAGGAATACTTTTACGTTGTTGGGAAAGATGTCGGACTCTAAGAAAATATCTGGTTTTATATCTTTGCCCCTTATGGTGACTGTGAAGCTAGAGTAGTAATCATGTGTCATTTTTGTTTTAAAGGCTTTGACATTGGCAATTTGATTGAAATTATTTTCCAAGAAGTCTTCAATATCGTCTTCATCTGTATCTGGGTGGCAACTCGTGATGTAAAGGTACACTACCTGAGGACGGTCGGCACCTTGCAAGGGTTTTGGCGAGTGGCGTTCCTCCCTTGTTTTTCTTTTTTGTTTTCTGGAGTTGACTTGAACGAAACCTTCCTCATCTTGGTGGGGCTGCGGCTGCTCGTTTGTTTGTTTGTTTGTTTATTTCCGCTCGTTCCGCGTAGTTGTTGATGATGAGCTGTGGTGTTTGTGGAGCAGGAGGGGTAGTAGGGGGGGCAGGTACTCCAGGCACGTGGTGGTGTGTCGTGTCTTCCCGCTGGCGATTTGGTGGGAGAGAGAGAGAGAGAGAGAGAGAGAGAGAGAGAGAGAGAGAGAGAGAGAGAGAGAGAGAGAGAGAGAGAGAGAGAGAGAGAGCGAAAGAGAGAGATAGAGATAGAGAGAGAGAGAGAGAGAGAGAGAGAGAGAGAGAGAGAGAGAGAGAGAGAGAGAGAGAGAGAGAGAGAGAGAGAGAGAGAGAGAGAGAGAGAGAGAGAGAGAGAGAGAGAGAGAGAGAGAGAGAGAGAGAGAGAAATCAGACCGAGATCGAGATTTAGAGAGGGGTTAATGGATAATGGTAAACAATAAATGTGCTAAACACCAAAGGTTATGTAGCACTATAGGAAGGTACAGTATTGGAAAGGGTTGGGGGGGGGGGGGTAATTATTAGGTGCCATACGTCGCCAGTCGTGCAGCAGTAGCATGGTGCTGGAGAGGGTTAAGATGGGCAAAGGTGGAGACGAGTGAATGGGTTGAGGCAGGATTAAGCGAGGGGGATTAGATCAAGTGAAGGATATGCACGCGTCCGAGGAAGGAGAACAGGTTGTCAAGACAGAAAGCGGGGGATTCCCTAAAGATGTCTGATAGATTGGGGGTCGGAGAAGGGAGGATGGGTGGGGAAAAGCAAAGGTACGAGCTGCAGCAAAGCGTGGGCAGGGCAACAGAATGTGCGGAACTGAAAGAGGCTGATTCCATAGGGAACATAGGGGCGGATCAGAACGCGGCATGTGGTATCATGTGCTTTTTCTGGGTCAAAGAAATTCTCGCCAGTGAAGAAGAAAATTTCCTGTCGTCCAAATATGGTTGAAAATAGTCAACAGGAAGGATAGCGAGGAAGATGGACGGTGTCGGAGCATACGGTAGTGAATACCGTCAGGACCTTCGTGGTGTAGCGGCAGCGTGGAGAGCAGAGGAAGAGAAAGGAGCATTTTAAGACTTAGCAGAGGACAGGGAGGTGATGAGAGTGCGTTCTCTGGTGATCTTAATGGAAGAGCAATGTGGAGACAGGCGAGAGCCACTATTGACCTGGCTGAAATAGTCACCCAGTTCATTAGCGACTTGGAGAGGGTCAGAAATGAGAGCATCTTGGGGACGGGGGCTGGATGGGGGGGGGGGGGGGGGGATGTTGGCCCGACAGTTCATGGATCCGGCGCCAGACAGCTGAAACAGATGTAGATGTAATCGAGGAAACAATTTCATCAGCTTGTTGTTAGCTGTTCCGGATTTTACGACGAAGACAGGCTGATGTTTTTTTTAAGGGGTGAGGGCTGATAGTGATAGCTGATTCGGGGTGCCTCTTTTGCAAGGGTAACTGTTCCAGGCTGCGTGTTTTAAGCAAAGCACTTAGGTGCAATCAGAATTCAACCAAGGAACACACTTGGAAGTATAAGGTCTTGAGGTTCGGGGAATGGCTGTATTGGCAGCTCGTAGGACTGTTACTGTGATGGTTAATGGTTAATGGTTAAAAGCAAATAAATGTGCTAGACATCTAAGGTCATGTAGCACTATCGTAAATGGTAGTGAAGGTTGGTTGAGTTAGTGATTAGTTGTCAAAGCTGGGCAAAGGAATTGACGAGTAAATGGGTTAAGGTCGGGTAAGGTAATGTATAGGGGTTAGAGCAAGTGAAGGATGTATATGCATTTGAGGAATGAAAACAGGTTGTCAAAGCAGAAAGTGTGAGAAGCTGTGGGAGGGATCACGAAAAATCGGTCCCATTTGGCTGGGCTAAATAGAGTATTTAAGAATTTTGTAGAGATGGGAGTAGTAGTAGGAGGTGGACAATAAGGTTGTAAGGTAGTAATAAGGGAGGATGGGGTAGTTGGGGCATGTGGAAGAGGGAGTAGTGTTATGGGGAGGTGGACAATAATGTTGTAAGGTAGTAATAAGGGAGGATGGGGTAGTTGATGAAGAAGGTTGTGGGGGTATAGTTGTTGAAGTTGAGCATGTTAGGAGAGTAGAAATGTCTCCTGTGGTGTTGATTAGGGTGGATACTGTACTAGTAGGCATTGAGGAGGGGGTATTAGTTGTAGTGTTCAGAGCCGTGGTCAAAGGAGATCCTGGGGTTAGGGAATCGGGCGAGTTTGAATTGGTGGAGCTATTTAATGAAGAGGCAAGCCTCATTGCCTTTAATAATGGTATGGTTAATGGTTAAAAGCAAAATAAATGTGCTATCTAATAATGGTATAAAATCTTCATTGTTGACTATGGTAAGCCTGGAGTATGTTGGGGAGAGAAACGGTCCACTCCTCAGGGTCCCTCGAGGGGTAAGGGCTAGACAACTAAAGCAGGGGAATACCGTGCCCATGGCTCCCTCAGGCCGTTCAGGACTGGCACAAAGTCAGCCTTTCATCCTTTCAGCACGGCTCTCACACCTTAGGAAGTGGATAGAAGAAGGGGTTGGTGAAGGGACAGAAACGAAAAAGAAGGGGAAAAAAAAGACCATGCAAAATTTGTTGAGTCGAAGGCTGAGTCCCAAGGTTGAGGAGTTCCCCAGCATTGAGTCTCAGTCTCCGCCTCCTAAGCCCCCCCACGACAACAATGGGCAAGGGATTGGGGGGGACTGTTACTGTGAAACATTGTATCGTATCTGAAATGGACGAGAGGGGGGATGGAGAGGGAGGAATAAGTGTGAAATAAAAGTATACCAGTTAGCTCTATCAACGCACCATCGTGGGGGGTTAGGAAGTGGGACATATGAAGTACGGGAAAGGAGGACTGGAAGTGGTCACTATAGGGAAAATGATGAGTCTAGAACTGATGGAAGTCTAAATTGAGAGAAGGGGAGCAGAGAGAGAGGTCAAGGCATGAAAACGATTGAGTGCGCATGTCAAAGTGGGACGGGAGAAGTAGACTGAAATAACTTACATCCAGCAGCGAAGAAATATGCGAATAACTGGGCAAGGGACAGTGGTTTGAAAGGGAGATATGACATAAGGTGTTTTCTGATGGAGAAGTATAGACAAAAAGGGAGTGAGAGGAAGAGACAAAATGGTAATTGGGAATTGGCATAGGAGGATGTGTAAGGAGGGAGTAGGAGGAAGGGGTGTAGGGGGAACTTGAGTAGGAGGATGGATATCGGCAGTCACGGTGAGTGTAGGAGTGGGAGTAGCGAGATTGGAGGGTGGGCGAGGGTTTTTTTGTGTCGATTTAGGGCACGAGCAGATAAATGCAGTAAAAGTAGGAATGTAAGATGGAGGAGGAATAGGTATGGGGGGGGGGGGGGGGGTGTAGAAACATCTTGGGAGGAAGGGGGGGGGGGGGCAGAGCTAACATGATTGGAGTAGGAGGGAAGAAAACAGCCTCGTCGCCGTACTTGCCATCTGGTCTCGCGTAGAGTGAGAGCAAGGCTGAATCTGAGAGTTGCCATTTCAGACTCAAACTTCCATGCAGGGCAGCCCCTATAAAATGCATTATCGGAGCCACCACAATTGGCACTGAAGAGCAGTTTGACCGATCATGACCAGGTGGGCAGTGGCCTAGACGCCATCAATTCTGATACTGACGGGGGGGGGGGGGGGGGTGATATGGTCGAATAGGGAAATAGAGTCCTTTGTAAACATTAAAGGGGAGGTCCTGTCTACGGAAAGCAACCTTGGCAATATTGGTGGGGGTCTTACGTCGGCCCCTTGGGGGAATGGGGGAATGGTGTAGCATTAAACTGATACTGCACCATCGTCCATGAGGCAGGCGAGTAAGTCTTCTCCACAATCAGACCAATCCTTGTCGTAGACAGGGCAGTTTAACGTGGAGATGAAGACAGTTCCGGTGCAAGTATTGAGGGGGGAGTGAGGTTGGGCAGGAGAGAGAGAGAGAGAGAGAGAGAGAGAGAGAGAGAGAGAGAGAGAGAGAGAGGAGAGAGAGAGAGAGAGAGAGAGAGAGAGAGAGAGAGAGAGAGAGAGAAAGAGAAAGAGAGAGAGATAGAGAAATAGAGAGAGGAAGAGAAAGAGAAAGAGAAAGAATGAGACAGAGACAGAGACAGAGACAGAGACAGAGACAGAGACTGAGACTGAGACTGAGACTGAGACTGAGACTGAGACTGAGACTGAGACTGAGACTGAGACTGAGACTGAGACTGAGACTGAGACTGAGACAGAGACAGAGACAGAGACAGAGACAGAGACAGAGACAGAGAGAGAGTGAGAGTGAGAGTGAAAGAAAGAGAGAGAGAGAGAGAGAGAGAGTGAAAGAGAGAGAGAGAGTGAAAGAGAGAGAGAGTGAAAGAGAGAGAGAGTGAAAGAGAGAGAGAGTGAAAGAGAGATAGAGAGAGAGAGAGAGAGAGAGAGATAGAGATAGAGAGAGAGAGAGAGAGAGAGAGAGTGAGAGAGTGAGAGTGAGTGAGTGAGTGAGTGAGTGAGTGAGTGAGTGAGTGAGTGAGTGAGTGAGTGAGTGAGTGAGTGAGTGAGTGAGTGAGTGAGTGAGTGAGTGAGTGAGTGAGTGAGTGAGCGAGCGAGTGTGTGTGTGTGTGTGTGAGTGTGTGTGTGTGTGTGAGAGTGTGTGTGTGTGTGTGTGTGTGTGTGTGTGTGTGTGTGTGTGTGTGTGTGTGTGTGTGTGTGTGTGTGTGTGTGTGTGTGTGTGTGTGTGTGATTGAGAGTGAATGAGAAAGAGAGAGTGAACTAGTGAGAGTGAGAATGAGGATGAATGTTTGAACATTCTCTGCTCTATTTTACTACAACTTTCATCAAAGTTGCACATCAGAAAAACCTTCATAAAATGAATTTATACATCCAGTCACAGCAATGCCACTTACAAAAATATCAGAAAGCTGTAATTTCTACTCCTTTTCCCTGTTTGCACACATCCAGACATCCTGGAGAAGGAATAAAAATGAGAAATAAAATATCCAGTAAATTTATTATATTTATTTCGCCAATTCATATGATTTTGCACTGCAGAACAGTGCCGTAAGCTTGGCTGTGATACACATTGCCATAGGGTTACAAGTCCCACCAGAGAACTTGGAATGTCAAAATGCCAGAAATAGGAGCCAAATGGAGCTATTAATAACAAGAGAGCAATGGAACCTCAGCTGTTCTAACCAACTGAATGATTGATCTTCAGAACTGGCAAAAGCTTGGCAAAGAACCCATGATAATACTGGTAATAACTATCCCCTGAAAACAACATACATATATGCAGTATTAACTTCCTTGATCATCTACTATAAACTTGAAGTAAGCAGAAGAGGAATCACTACCCAAGAAACAGAGAGAAGGACAAGAATGATAACGAAAAATAGAATAACTGTAACAATGAATCTGCAAGTGCTGATCAACACTTCTCAAGCTGCCTGGCAGAACAGAAAGAACGAAGAGGACCGAGACTGATAATAAGGGCTTTCTTTTCTATCTTGATCTTTTAAACTAAACTTGGGCTTGAGATGGGCTTTCTACTAGTTCATACAAGTTTGTTCTAGTGATTGCCAACTAAATCGAGCATGTAAAATGTAAACAGTAACACCGACTGATAAAGACGACTGAGTAACACTGACAGATTTAGCAGTACAGTCACTTCTATTCGGTTGACATCTTGGTGAGCATAGTCAGGTCTTACTTCACCTAAGTGTCTGATTACTAGCAAAAACCATGAGGATATGGCCACTTGATTGCTACAGGGATCACAACCACTTAACATAACACAGAGACCCCTAAAAGAAGAGAGGGAAAAAGAACAAGTTTGACATTGTTTCTTCAACCTCGGAACAAAAAGGCTATTCCCGAAACAACCAAAACATCTTGGCACATGTTCAGTACCCCATGGCTTCTAACATGAAAAAGTTATCAGTTCCTTTCTACGGTCGGTGGTTTCTTTCCAATTTACATGGATTGTCTGATAAAAACGTTCTGTTAAATCAACTCTCAAGATAAGAAAAAAAGAAAAGAGAAATTCAACATACCAACAGCATTACAACAAACATTTAATCAGTTACTGGTCTTGATTGGTTTGTATTTACTTTTTTTTTCTTAACTTCAATGCATACTTCTTCATTCATAGGGAAGGTCATGGAATCTGGATGTTTGCTTTCCTTTTACATTTCCCCCACATCGATGACAGTGAGGTGTGCCAGCTGCTCATCCAGGTTGCCAGAGTCATGAGTGGTGACAGAGCATGGCCAGCGGGTCGCCAGGGAGGAGGAGCCGGAGCCACCCTCCTCGCGCTGCTGCGACTGCTGGTCATTCTCAGCGCTGCCCATCATGACGCAGGCCCCGTCAATCTGCTTGAAGTTGACAACTGAGCCCATGAACTCCTCCAGGTAGAGCCTGTCATGATGATAAAGAGAATAAGACAGGATGTTTTTCACCTTTTAACCCAATGGCGCCGGGTATAGAAAATTAAAAAAAACTCTACGCTCTGGCCAACGGCGGCAGCGCGCCGACTCTGAGCGCGTGAATTCGGTACATCAAGCCGAATCATTGCCTCGGGGCGTTTTGGCGCGGCGCCGCTGCGGACAGCCGCACGCCTGACATCGGGCGTATTGTTATGACGGCGATAGCCGTGACCCGTCGCCATTGGGTTAATTGGTATGAGGTTTATTCAGTGATATACAAAAAGGACCCCACTTTAGCTTAATCTCAACAACAAATACAAGGACCCAAAAATGGTTACATAATTTAAAATTCCACCTATGCAAATATCTAAAACAATAACAATGTTTGTTCCTCCCAGTCAATCCTAACCCAAAATCAACAACTATGCTCTTGTAAACATGTAGTAAAACAGGCTAGCAGTGAGGGAATCACCAGCTTATGATGTTCTGAGTCACTAGACTCCTCTCCACACGGCAAATGACTGAAATTTCACTTGGCCTAATCATCTGAAGCAGAGTTAAACCTGCTGTAATCATTCCCCTTAAAACTGTGGCCATTTCCTTTAACGGGTTCTAATAAATCTGTGTAAAGATACAAAAGAGAGAAACTTTTCCATATCAGACCAACTTGCACATTAAAAGAGAAAGGCCCCTAACAGCTAGATAAATAGCAACAGCCCAGGGCCACTTTTGGCTAGTTGGCTCTTACCATGTGTGATGCGGGACAACCACGTGGACACTGGGGAGTGGGAAGCCATTGAAGCCCCCAGCAGCGGCCAGGGTGTAGGCCCCCATCTCCGGCCAGACCAGCCAGTCTCCACAAGCCAGCTGCGGCAGCTTGGCTTCGGAGACCACCTGGTCCAGGCCATCGCAGGTGGGGCCCCAGATCGAGCAAGGGGTGTAAGACTCCTCGGGGCCTTTGTCCTGTGGAGGAAGAGAGGTTGTGCTCGGTAATTTGGATCTAGAGAAATATAATAAGGAGGCAATAGATGGAAGAAAAAGGGAAGGATGAAGAACAGAAGAAATAGGAAGGAAAAGTAGAAGTGGAAATTGAACATAAAGGAAGAGGGAATCTCAGAGAGAGAGAGAGAGAGAGAGAGAGAGAGAGAGAGAGAGAGAGAGAGAGAGAGAGAGAGAGAGAGAGAGAGAGAGAGAGAGAGAGAGAGAGAGAGAGAGAGGGGGGGGGAGGGGGGAGAAGAGAAGAGAAGAGAAGAGAAGTGAGAAGAGAAGAGAAAAAAAAAAGATAAATAAAAAAAATATTCTCAGAACAAGATTATTTCAAAAGGAGTGACAGCATGGTTTCACCTTTATATCAGAATAAAATTTAATGATAAAAAAGCTAAAAGAAATACACTCCCCATGAATGAGGTGACATTGAAATTAATAATATTCATTTCAGTAATGAGATGGCAATAAAAAAAAGTTCAATACACAGCAAATATAATTAACCAAGTTCAATATTTAGTACAAAGAATATATATAAATGGCTATTGTCCAGAACCAATATAAGTTTAATTTCCCTGGTAAGATTTCTTATACCCAGATGCATTTGCACAAACTCATACACATGCACACACTCACACATAAATACCACAACCATTTCACAAAAATAAAGTACTATTCTTCACGGCCCAAATAAAACCCTTCCCACATATACAACAAAACCATTTAAGAGTTACACAATATATTTGCAACACTCTCTGGATCCAACAGCTCACCTCAAGCATCATGGGGTACACTTCCTGGTGGTCATACAAGGTGCAGTTGAAGGAGCCATAGACACCGTCATTGATGTAGTACATGGTGGAAAGGAGCGTGCCGTTGTCATCACACACCTCCCGCTTGGCCATTACGTAGGTGGCCAGGGTGAAGGCCGAAGCCACAACGTAACGGCCTGGCTCAGCGATCACCTGAAATTTTGCAACAGATGTGTGACATTTTGCAACTTTCAGCATAACTTGTATATACCATTTTATGCAGTTACTGCTCCTCAGTATGTTTCTAAACAAAGAAACCTACACTAAGAGCTCTTATTTCAAGTATGACTTTAACCTCTAAGTTTTGAGATGATGACTCAATATCAAATTAACCACCAAGTATTTCAATATCATGAAGTTAATGAAATTCACCAAGACTTTACCGCAAGAAAAAAGAAAAAGGACGATGATTTCCATCCCACGACCAAAGCAAAAAAGAGGAGAGCATCCCCCACCTACCTTGACACCACAGCCCTCAGGGAAGTGCTCATCTAGGGAGTTGTTGACATACTCAGCTATCTCGTCCAAGGTGCTGTTGCGCGTGCCAGGGAAACCACCACCAATATCCAGCAAGTTCAGCTTAAAACCCAACTCTTCTGCTTCGTCAAAGATCTGGTAGTTATACAAGAACAATTAGAGACTGTGCAAAAGAAAAAAAAATATGATAATCATAATAATAGCAGAAAATATAATGCTAATGGTGGCAGAATGAACACTTGAAAATCATAATAACAATAAAAGGATAATGATAATGTTCAACATCATTATCCTCATCATCATAGTGGGAATTTAGTTCAGTAAATAAATCATATATTGTTTTAGAAGCATTAACAAATGATTTTGCAACTAAAATGCGTGATGAATGACTGAATAATCTTTAGACAGACATGTACATTCTTTTCAACTAAAAATACAGGGAGAGCTTTCAAGGGACCTTACCCCCTGGGATCCCAAAAGTCTAGCTATGCCCCAACTTGACACCCATCCAGACCATGTTAATAATCAATGATTTAATAATAATAATGATAACAACAATACTATTAATAATAATTAAATTACTTTCATCATTATTATCATCATTATCATTGCTAACAATAGCATTAACTGGTAAAGGAAGCCTCCCATTAACTGACCTGCCTTGCTGCGGTAATTGCCCGCTGGAACACCGAGGGCTCACGGCAGCCTGACCCGACATGGAAAGAGACACCAACAATGTTGAGATCAAGTTCCCGGGCAGTGGCTAGGAGAGCCCCAGCATCCTCAGGCAAAACCCCAAACTTTATGCCAAGGGGGCACTGGGAGTCTTCAGCATCACAGCGGATCCTCAGCACAAGCCTGTGGTGGGAAAATGTAGTTAGAGCTGTGGATTTTTTCCATTGCTTAGTCCATTTTCTCTTTTCATGTTGATACCTAGTGATACCTAGTGAGGTTTTTACTATTTTGTGAATTCTGGAATGCTTGTAATTCAAAGATAGGTATCTCTTACAGAAATACAAATACACATCCTATCTATTACATGAATCGGAAGAAAGAGTGGCTGAATATCATCCACATTTTCTGGAAGCAGCAATATTTTTTTCCATTCTAAGCCCTTGACCAATATAAAAATGAATAAAAAGTAATATTATTTACAACAGGACACTTCAGAATAACATGCCAACCTACTACAAATTAACAAATAAGCATACAAATTAATAACTGAACTACAATTACAGTAGTTTCCACCTGTTTCCTATTAAGACTCCATTTCATGCAATTTAATTTCTCCATGGTTCTCAGTTCCTTGAAGGATTGGTCTATTACAAACCCACTTTCCCTGGTTCTCAGTTTCTTCAAAGATCGGTCTATTATAAACCCACTTTCTCTAGTGTATTTTTCAACTGAAAGGTGTATGTAATCAAACAAATAAGAAGTAATAAAAAAATAATAATGATTACTTTAACCAGCTAAACAAATTTTCCCGGTGATTTTTCTTATATCAATACCTAATGTACAGACTAAACCACGTTTTCGATTAACAATAAAATTCTATGCAGATTAACCCACTGGCACTGGGTATATGTACTGTCCACTGTAGTTTTGTTTTCTGAGTTTTGTTTACACATAGATGGTTCCACATGTGCTCAATCAGCAAGTTGAGCACATGTGGAAGAAATGAGCTCACCCGATTTCCCATTCCAGGAGTTTTGGGGAAATAAGTTTTTTTTTCTAAGCTTATTAATGTTGGTGAAATGTCTCCACACATAGATGGCTCTGCTAGAGTTTAGCCACAAAGGAGTCAATTAGTAGACCTTGTGACCTTACCTGATTTCACCTTTTCATGAATCAATTTTGTAATTTTTATTATAGACATTGTAATTACTATAATGTTATAGACAGCAAAACAAGATAATGTAAAATACTTTTTTAAATCAATGAAAAGGGTAAACAAGTAAAACAGGCAGTACTCCTAATTGGCTCATTGGTGACTTAGTACAAGTGTAGCCATCTGTGTGTTAAAACAATTAATAAAGTAAACTCATAGTGGGCATGACATGTATGTA
>NC_061854.1:35427219-35429719 GCF_019202785.1 Penaeus chinensis
AACATTAACCCTGGCAAGAACTCTGCTAAAGAAATGATTGAAAATAATAATAATAATGACCTACACAATATTAGACTAATATGCATATTTGTAATAACGAAAGCAATCATAATAATAGTAACAGTAATGATGACAATGATAAATGACAAAGCATTGCCATAATAATGACTAACAATAGCAAGTGAAAAAGAAAAGAAAGAAAGAAAGAAAGAAAGAAAGAAAGAAAGGAAGAAAGAAAGAAAAGAAAGAAAAAAACAATAGTACAAAAAATAAAAATAACTATAATAATAATAATAATAATAATAATAATCATAAAAATAATAATAATAATAATAATAATAATAATAATAATAATAATAATAATAATAATAATAATAATCATCATAAAAATAATAATAACAATAATAATAAGTCATAATAAAATCAATAACAACAATAATAATAGTAATCATAATAATGAGAAGAACAATAATGATATTAATAATATTAATAATAATAATAATAATAATAATAATAATAATAATAATGATAATAATAAAAATAACAATATCATTATTACTAATATTATTATCATCATTAATAATCATGATTACTCTTAATAACTATAACAATAAAAATGATAACAATAATAGAAGGAACCAATAAAACACATAACCTGATAAATACAAAGAAATAACAGCAACAATATCATCAACATCATCATTATCATAACCAGTAGCAACAGAAAGCCACCAATAACAATAAACTGACAATATAAAAGGAAGAGACCATCCCCCCCCCAAAAAAAAAAAATAATAATAATAAATAAATAAATAAATAAAGAAAGAAAAAAAGAAAAAAAAAAGAGAAAAGAAAAGAAAAGAAGAAAAAAACTAATCGTTTAAGACAAAAATAACAGGACCAACAAAAGACAGATATTTTCCCTCTCTTGTAATTTCCCATCGTCACTATCCTAACATGAACATTACTACTGTTACCAATGTTGCTGAAAATTGATTCAGAATTACCTCTATCACCGCATTCCTCTTATTAATATTTTAAAATTATTATTATTGTTTTTCTAATCCCCGAATCATATTCATTGATAAATAGAATCAGCATTCACTTTAATATTCACATCTAAATGAATGTGTGTATGTGTATAAGTGTGTATAAGTGTGTACAAGTGTGTATGTATGTGTGTATGTGTGTATGTGTGTATGTGTGTATGTATGTATGTATGTATGTATGTATGTATGTATGCATGCATGTATGTATGTATGTATGTATGTATGTATGTATGTATGCATGTATGTATGTATGTATGTATGTATGTATGTATGTATGTCTGTCTGTATGTATGTATGTATGTATGTATGTATGTATGTATGCATGTATGTATGTATGTATGTGTGTATGTATGCGTGTATGTATATGTGTATGTATGTGTATGTGTGTATGTATGTGTGTATGTGTGTGTATTTGTGTATGTGTGTATGCATGTATGTGAGTATGTATGTATGTATGTATGTACCGGTATGTATGTATGTGTGTATGTATGTGTGTATGTATGTGTGTATGTGTATGTGTGTATGTATGTGTGTATTTGTGTATGTGTGTATGTATGTGTGTATTTGTGTATGTGTGTATGTATGTGTGCATTTGTGTATGTGTGTATGTATGTGAGTATGTATGTGTGTATGTGTGTATGTGTGTATGTGTGTATGTATGTGAGTATGTATGTGTGTATGTATGTGAGTATGTATGTGTGTATATGTGTATGTGTGTGTATATGTGTATGTATGTGTATATGTGTATGTATGTGTATATGTGTATGTGTGTGTATATGTGTATGTGTATATGTGTATATGTGTATGTGTGTATATGTGTATGTGTGTATATGTGTATGTGTGTGTATATGTGTATGTGTGTGTATATCTGTATGTGTGTATATGTGTGTGTATGTGTATGTATGTGTGTATATGCATATGTGTGTATGTATGTGTATATGCGTATGTGTGTGTATGTATGTATGTATGTGTGTATATGTGTATATGTGTATTTGTGTATGTGTGTATATGTATGTATGTGTATGTATGTGTATGTATGTGTATGTATGTGTGTGCATGTGTGTGTATGTGTATGTATATATGTGTGTGTATATGGGTATGTGAGTGTAGATGTGTGTATGTGTGTTTATATGTGTATGTGTGTTTATGTGTATTTGTGTATGTGTATATGTGTATGTGTGTATATGTGTATGTGTGTATGTGTGTATATGTGTATGTGTGTATGTGTGTATATGTGTATGTGTGTATGTGTGTTTGTGTGTATATGTGTATGTGTGTATATGTGTATGTGTGTGTATATGTGTATATGTGTATATGTGTATGTGTGTGTATATGTGTATGTGTGTGTATATGTGTATATGTGTATATCTGTATGTGTGTGTATATGTGTATGTGTGTATATATGATGTGTGTGTGTGTGTATATGTGTATGTGTGTATATGTGTATGTGT
>NC_061854.1:35454719-35462219 GCF_019202785.1 Penaeus chinensis
TTATCAATATGATGATTATCATTATCAATATGATGATTATCATTATCAATATGATGATTATCATTAATATGATTATCATATTTACAATTATTATTAATATAATTAATATCATATTTATCATTATTATTGATATAATTAATATCATTATTATAATTATGATATTTATCAATATTATCATGATTTTATTATTATCATGATTTTATCATTATTATCATTATCAATTATTATCATTGTCAAAAATTTGTATTATCTATTTATTATCAAATAATTGTTTAGCTCCCTATCTGTGCGGCTAACTATATATGTGAAAATGTGATTGTAGATTTGAGTGTTTATTTTCGCAATCAGCAGAACAGTCTTAGCAGAAGTTCCGAGCTAAATTCCTTCTGAAGTGCTGAGGCCGTGTCTGCCCCCGTGTCTGTCTCCTTGTCTGGAACTATGAAGAGGAAGTAATGTTGCGAAACAGCGTTTGTTTTGCAACTGGATGTCGCGGGGACGGTCCGTTGTCGAATTGCCATGCATGTGAGTACGTTGCGGCTCACTGTCAACAGACCAGATTTAGGAAGTGTTTAAATGGCAACACAAATGATTTATCATATAGAATATGTAATAGATATGATATCAGACTTATAACCCCTATATCATACATTTTTCTCTAGGGAGTGCTCAGTGGAAATCACCACTACTTTGCCTAATTGATCCAGATATTGCAGACCTACAAGGATTTTGCAATATTTCAATCCTCTTATTAACAAGCTGCACTTCTGACACGAGGGATGCCTCCTGCCAGCTGCATGGATGCCCGCGATTCAGGGCTAATTTATGTTCCCCCTTTTGGTATTTTGCAGCGATCAGCGGCAGCCGAGGATGGCCCGGAAACATCTTGGCAACCCCACGGTGCCATCCCTCCAAAGCACTATTCGTCCTCCAGTCTTTGATACAAGGTCCAAGTCTGATAGGGAATCTTCCCTGGAATTTAGATGTCACCATGAATCATCTTGCCAACGTAAGTTTCTTGTTGTGGGGAAGTTGTAGCTGAAGTTAGACTAAGTCGGTAGCCGAAGTTAGAGCAGGTAGGGTCAGGGGACGACCACGTTATGTGAGGACACCGTCGCACAACCTGCCACTGAGTGTCCCCATCATGAGAGTTTGCGAGGTTCCGCCCAGGTGATAGGGCCCCGCGCAGGAGAGGCCGTCGTCCGAAGCTTCTGGGGCTGGGTTGTGTGCGCGGTTTTGTTCTCTCTCGCTCTCTGTCTGTCTGTGTTACGCTCTCTGTCGCTTTCTGTATCTGTCTCTTAGTATCATTATTAACTTTGTTATCACCTATTTTCATTATTACTATTATCATTGCGACTAATCATTATTATCATGTGGAGTTAGTGATGGTAATGATGCTAAGGATGATATAATAACGATGATAGTAATATTGATGATAATGATAATGGTGATAATAATAATAATGACAGTCGCAATAATAATAGTAATATAAATAAATCATAATGGAAATAATAATCATAACAATAGCAATAATAATAACAATACTAATAACAATCATAACAACAAGATTAATAGTAATAATAATAATGATAATAATGGTAATTTTATTATTAACATTATCATCTTTATCATTATTATTGTTATCACTATTTTTTGTTTTTATCATTATTGCTTATTATCATTGTTTTTATCATTCTCATCATTATTACTATTACTATTATTATTATCATATCATTATCATCATTATTATTACTGCAATTATTGTTACTACTATGATTATGACCCTTAGAACCATTATTAGCACCTACTATGCCTCATCTTACCAACCACAGTCACCATAACTTCCTCACAACATCCGCTTGTTTCCACCTCGTCACCTCAATGACTCATTTCTTCATCACACGCTCCTATACCAAAGTGGAAGTAGGTTTGCACTGTTCACTCCATCGGTCACCGCAATGTGTACATTATGTTAGCACCGTGACGCAGTGTCTCGTCGGTTGCTGTTGTGAAAATGGAAAATTGTGTAAGAATGACATATCACGTTAAAAAAAAGATAGAACTGTAATCGCATTGAACAATTATTGATATTGCGATATTGTTCATGACATGTCATATCCGGCTGTGTACAGATATATATGGAAATATGGTAATATTTCACTTAACGTGACTGAGTAATGTGTTTGTGTTTGCCTGTGTGGTAATTTTTTTTATCGTTGTTATCATTATCATTGTTAGTGTTGATTCTACCCTTATTTTCATCCTTATTGTCATTATAATTGCCATTATCATTATTACCATTATTATTATTGTTATCATTATTATTATTATTATTATTATTATTATTATTATTATTATTATTATTATTATTATTATTATTATCATTATTTTCATTACTATCATTATTATTATTATTATCATTATTATTATTATTATTATTATTATTGATGTTGTTGTTATGTTGTTGTTGTTGTTGATGTTGTTGCTATTGTTATCATTATCATAATTATTATAATGATCATTATTATTATAATTCTCATTATCATTATTGACACTATTATCATTAACATTGTTATTGATCAAGACTATTAATATCATCATTAGTAGTAGTGGTAGTAGTATCACCGTAATCATCATGAATAACGTTATTATTATTGATATTACTGATTAGTTATTGTTATCGTCAATATCAATATTATCACTTCCATTATTAAGTATATTGTTGTGATTTATTTACATCATCATGATCGCCATTATCATCATTGTTATTATCTCTAGTGTTTTCTTTTTTTTTCTTCTAACAACACATTAACATCATTAATACGTCATTACACTTCAATCTCGTGAGTTCAGTTATCCTTTTCATTACTGTGAACATGATTATTCTTATTATCAGTTATAATAATAAAAGAAGGCACTATTATCCCTATTGGGGTTATCATTATCATTATTAAGTATGATAATAATATAGACAACAATAACAATAATTATAATGATTATGATAATCATCATCATCATTATCATCAAAATAGTAATGATGATACTAGTAACAATACTAACACTAATACTGAAATTAATAATAGTAATAATAATAATAATAGCAATAATAATAGCATTGGTAATACTACTACTACTACTAGTAATAATAATAATAACAATAATCATAATAATAACAATGATAATAATAATGATAATGATAATAATAATAATAATAATAATAATAATAATAACAATGATAATAATAATGATAATAATAATAATAATAATAGCTATAATAATACAGACGATAATGATAATAATAATGCTAGTAATAATAATGATAATAATAACGATAAAAAATAATAATAATGATAATAATAACGATGAAAAATTATTATAATGATAATAATAATGTTTTCCTTTTCAATCATAACTACATTTATGTTTTAGTAAGCGAGTGATTTTTGTGTCTAATGCTCCCCCTCCATCACGCAGAAGACATCCAGAGATGCTGCAACCGTGTGGTAAAATATCTCTCGTCAACACAGATGTAGATTTCAACATCATGCAACAGAGACGGGCGTACAGACAAACAGACTGACAATGAGACAGGGCGGAGAAGAAAAAAAAAGACAATATGAAATGAACTTCCTGATAACCTTGAGATGAAACTGAGTCAGGATTTGCAGAGATAAGATTCCCAGCGGGGGAGTGATCAGCATGAAGTCTTGTAGGAAGACTGATAAACAGCAATAAATGTCAGTGGCTCAGGCTTCACATCAGTCACACACGTACACACGCGCGCGCACACACACACGCACACACACACACACACGAACGCACGCACACACGCACACACACACGCACACACGAACGCACGCACACACACACACACACACACACACACACACACACACACACACACACAGATACACACAAATTCATCGCACAAACACACTTATCATAAACATACAAACAGAACACAATGAAAACCAAACACACACAAACATAATGATATACACGAACAATAAAACACGCAAACACAATAATTATGAAATAAAAACCACAGACTCATCCAATTTCACGAAGTTTTATAAGATACTTAAAATTAATGAATTTAAAAACAACGACAACAACTTTGGCACACTGTCGTTACTGTTACTGTTACTATTAATAGTTCCAGAGGTACAACTGCACTTCAGAACATTGTATGGATAATGTGTACATCTATTGTTATATTTCAGTGGTTATAAATCGTTTAGACATTGAATGCCATAATGATAGGTTTTGTTTTGTTAGATTTTGTTGAGTATTTATGTATCGCTTTTTATAAGTGAGGTAAATATTTTGCTTTGGGTTAAGTAATTGTATTTTTTATATAATTACCTCTAAAATGGGAGTTATGTTTTCGTTTAGCCTCATTTGGACTGTGAAAGGAAATACACGATAGTCAAGATTCACTGAGAAAATGAACATATATCATTAATTGCTATTACTAACACTGCTGCTGCTATTACTGCTATCATTAATATTACAAAGACCCTATATTACAAAAAATGCTGAACCCTACAAAAGCAATAAAATAATATAGTTCACATAAGAGCAACCTCTTTTTACATCTTAGTTTACTGCAAAATATGTTTCTTTACTCTTGTTTCCCTTTATTGCTACGATTTTTGGATTCAAACTCTCCGAAATATAATAATGATACAAAAGAAATCGAAGTGTTCTCATTAAGAATAATTTCATTCTAACTTATTCCAGACGTCCATTTATACCGAGTCTCTCATCATTAAAGGGATTTATTCCGAAAAGGCAATTAACTGGCCACATTAATAATACGATATTGTATAATCAGCTGGTATCTCTAGTACCTGTTTTTTATACAGTAGATAATGATTTTAAAAAAAACTCGTTAGCCAAATAAGTGTTTTTGACATGCCACTTCAGCAAAGTCTGTGATAGATTAAGAGAACTTTTATAATGAGAGATCAATTGAGAACATAGATATAGATGAATATATAGATATAGATATACAACAAAGTTTTGGTCAACCTGTCTCTGTTGACCAACTAGACCGACCTCATCACAGCTGCAGGTCGTTAAAGAATACCTAGCTCTATTGTTATTACCCCAATTAATTACACTAGTCCCAATACTGTCGAGACCGGGGTGGAGTTGTTATTAGGGTGACAATTACAGCTGCTATTGTTGTTGGTGTTGTTACTAATAATACTGATGTCTATGTTAGCTTTAGTAATTATTCTGTGATTACTGTGAGAGGGAGAGAGAGAGAGAGAGAGAGAGAGAGAGAGAGAGAGAGAGAGAGAGAGAGAGAGAGAGAGAGAGAGAGAGAGAGAGAGAGAGAGAGAGAGAGAGAGAGAGAGAGAGAGAGAGAGAGAGAGAGAGAGAGAGAGAGAGAGAGAGAGAGAGAGAGAGAGAGAGAGAGAGAGAGAGAGAGAGAGAGAGAGAGAGAGAGAGAGAGAGAGAGAGAGAGAGAGAGAGAGAGACGGCTGTTCAGTTCAGCTCTGTCAGATAATATAAGCGGTTTGCAGCAGAAGCAAACAATACTCGGACAGAAATCTCCCCCCCACCCCCGCTTCTATACATCTGGTCGCCCCACGTAGCAGGTAGAATATAAATAAGTATTAATGTGTTCGTGTCCTCGTCCACGGATATTTGCATTTGTGTAAGGACTATTTTTCAATACATCATAGTATAGGCATGTAACTATATCTGAATATATGTATGTATGCGTATAACTAGCTATGTATGTATATATATAGATATCATATAAATGTATATGTATACGTGTGTGGGTGTATGCAAGAGAAAGAGGCATGTATGTGTGTCTTCGAAGAATGCATGTACGTATACATTATTTACCTATTCGTCTTCTCACAGATTTTTATTCAATAACCATATATGGAAGGAGAAAACACTCTACCGTGTTGATACTATGGTAGAAAAACCCACAATGTAAAACTAGACCATTTTCTTTCGCTTTTCCAGTCCGTTAAAAGCGCGCCTAAATAAATAAATAGATAGATAAGTGAATAAAATTAGTAATCAGTTATTATGCAGCCAGACAGGGGTGTGTAAGCTTGCCTATAATCAGATTGGATATGAAGCTCTTGATTTTAAAAATACTGAAATAAAAATTAGCCTTTCCGCCGTAACTGAAAGCTAAAGGTTCAGTTTTTTTTTTTTATACGATCGAATATTTCGAATGATAAATGGCTAAGGCCTATGACTTAATCATTTATTTATAACTGTATATTCGTGTTTTATTGATTAAAGGGAGGTTATTTTGGAATCAATAAATATCGATGACTTAAGGTCCTGGTGCTTTAAATATTTATGATGCAATGATCGTTTGTTTTGCAGAAAGTGTTTCTGATGCAACTTTAAAAAGCTTCGATCCTAATTTAAAGTTTTCGATACTCTAAGCTCAGGATTCTCGCTTATACTGATTACGAGTTTTTATCAGAACATTGTATTTTATTGATTTCACAAAAAATAAATGCCAAATGTAAGTACTGACTCAGAGCTTTGTGTCCGTTTGCCTGCCCGTCGGTTTACTGAGATGATAGTAATTATGAAGGTAATGACAGTGATAATTCTAATGGAAATAATGACCATGATATGATTATGGCCTACTTGTCACTTCTACTCTCGTACTACTACTACTACTGTGGTCATTGCATCTACTACTACTCCTACTCCTACTTGAGATGATAATAGTTGTGATAACAAAGTAGAACAGAGTGATAATAGTTATTGTAAACCACATATTTAGGATGTTTCAGAGAAATTGCATCGACTGTCCCTTTAACTCACAGTCTTGAAGTTGTCTGTCTGTTTGTCTGTCTCTCTGCCTCCCCCCCCCCCTCTCTTATGTAACTCAGCCATACCTGTATCATACTATACTATATTCTACATAATTTATGTAATATTACAAGTCTGTCACATACGTATCTCCACACGTACATATACAAATGCATATATGCATGGCCATTGCTTTACCTGACTAGACATTCCAATGCTGTGTTGTATAGCTATGTATTGTTGTAAAACTACCTTTCTTCACCACCGATTGTCACATGCCAAACACCGAAATGAGCTCCCTCCTTCTACCCCCCCCCCCCCTCTCTCTCTCTCTCTCTCTCTCTCTCTCTCTCTCTCTCTCTCTCTCTCTCTCTCTCTCTCTCTCTCTCTCTCTCTCTCTCTCTCCTCCCTCCCTCCCTCCCTCCCTCCCTCCCTCTCCCTCCCTGTACTGTGTGGTGCAGCGGTAGCGATCTCGTCTAGCAATCTTGCTGACCTGCATTCAAATCCCTCTCCGCCATTCCTTGCACACAGGGGATAACTTAGAAGCAAAATGAAACAGATACTATGTCACACCAAGAATATCCATTGTAACAAATAGAATCAAACTAAACCTGTGTGTGTGTGTGTGTGTGTGTGTGTGTGTGTGTGTGTGTGTGTGTGTGTGTGTGTGTGTGTGTGTGTGTGTGTGTGTGTGCA
>NC_061854.1:35467219-35474719 GCF_019202785.1 Penaeus chinensis
GCGGAGGTTTTCCGTTGAGAAGGCATTTGTTAAAAAGACTGGCTATTTTCACTGTTACAATTTCTCCTGCATCTATTATAAGGTCTAAACTGATTCCATCTTCACCTGATGTTTTCCCTCTCTTCATGCCTTTAAGCGCCCTTTTTACTTCCATGGATAGGAGCAATCACTCCTATCCGTGGCTGTTCATTTGCGTTGTATAGATCCCTGTAAAAGTCTTCCACTACTCTTATGATTTCATTCTTGTTATATGTAACTTCCCCGTCTCGTTTCTTTATTGCATACATTTGATTTCTCCCTATTCCGAGTGTCCTTTTAGCAGATTTCCTGTTGGTACCTGAGATCACTGTTTCATTTATTATCTGAGTATTGTATTTCCGTGCATCTTCTCTTTTCTTTTCATTTATAGTCTTTGTTAGTTCAGCTAATTCTATTTTGTCCCTGTTTGACGATACTCACATGACCCTACGTTTTTGTATAAGTTGTTTAGTTTCTACCAAGAGCTTGCTGGAGCTTTGCCTGCCGTGCTTACCGCCTACTTCAAGTGCAGCTTCCTTTATTATGTCATTGAAGTGTTTGTTGATGTGATCAATGTTGAGATCTTCGTCGCTGAGAAGTGGATATTTGTTCTGGATGTTAAGGTTAAATTCTGTCGCTTCGGTCTTAAAGTTAGATAATTTGGCTGCGGTTTTCATATGAGTTTGTTCCTTTCCCTTCTGAGGTGTAATCTAATTTGGCCTCTGACCAACCTATGGTCGCTGCCAACATTTACTTTACTAATAACTTCCACATATTTTATTATATTGCGCTTTTTGAAATTTCGTTTTTGATGTCCGATGGCGACTTCGACGTCCACTTCCGCTCTAGTCTTTTTTCGAAGAACGTATTCATAAAATGGAGTGATCGAGCCACCGAAAAGTCGACTAGCATTTTCCCCCTCTCATTCCTAGTGCCTATTCCGTGATTCCCCACTACGGTTTCTCCTTATGCCTTTTTACCTACTTTGGCATTAAAATCTCCCACAATTATTGTGAAATGGGTTTTTACTCTTTCACTGGCTAAATGAACATCTTCATAGAAGCTTTTTATTTCTTCATCACTGTGACTGCAGGTTGGAGCATATGCTTGAACAATCTTTGAGTTATACCTGTTATTTAGTTTTATTGGTATATAAGCCACTTTTTCGCTTATATTATAGAATTCCACGATATCCTTTTCTAAACGTTTGTGAACTAAGAAACCCGCCCCTAATTCCTGTTTGCTGTCATGGTTTTTACCTCTCCAAAAGAGCACGTCATTTAGTATCTTCTGTGCTCTGCCTAGTCCTCTAACCGTATGCATGTGTGTATGTATGTATGTATATGTATGTATGTATATGTATATATGTATGTAAGTATGCATGTGTGTATGTATGTATGTATATGTATGTATGTATATGTATATATGTATGTAAGTATGCATGTGTGTATGTATGTATGTATATGTATGTATGTATATGTATGTATGTATATGTATGTATGTATATGTATATATGTATGTAAGTATGCATGTGTGTATGTATGTATGTATATGTATGTATGTATATGTATATATGTATGTAAGTATGCATGTGTGTATGTATGTATGTATATGTATATATGTATGTAAGTATGCATGTGTGTATGTATGTATGTATATGTATGTATGTATATGTATATATGTATGTAAGTATGCATGTGTGTATGTATGTATGTATATGTATGTATGTATATGTATGTATGTATATGTATGTATGTATATGTATGTATGTATATGTATATATGTATGTAAGTATGCATGTGTGTATGTATGTATGTATATGTATGTATGTATATGTATATATGTATGTAAGTATGCATGTGTGTATGTATGTATGTATATGTATGTATGTATATGTATGTATGTATATGTATATATGTATGTAAGTATGCATGTGTGTATGTATGTATGTATATGTATATATGTATGTAAGTATGCATGTGTGTATGTATGTATGTATATGTATGTATGTATATGTATGTATGTATATGTATGTATGTATATGTATGTATGTATATGTATGTATGTATATGTATGTATGTATATGTATGTATGTATATGTATGTATGTATATGTATGTATGTATATGTATGTATGTATATGTATGTATGTATATGTATGTATGTATATGTATATATGTATGTAAGTATGCATGTGTGTATGTATGTATGTATATGTATGTATGTATATGTATGTATGTATATGTATGTATGTATATGTATGTATGTATATGTATGTATGTATATGTATGTATGTATATGTATATATGTATGTAAGTATGCATGTGTGTATGTATGTATGTATATGTATGTATGTATATGTATGTATGTATATGTATATATGTATGTAAGTATGCATGTGTGTATGTATGTATGTATATGTATATATGTATGTAAGTATGCATGTGTGTATGTATGTATGTATATGTATGTATGTATATGTATATATGTATGTAAGTATGCATGTGTGTATGTATGTATGTATATGTATGTATGTATATGTATGTATGTATATGTATGTATGTATATGTATATATGTATGTAAGTATGCATGTGTGTATGTATGTATGTATATGTATGTATGTATATGTATGTATGTATATGTATGTATGTATATGTATATATGTATGTAAGTATGCATGTGTGTATGTATGTATGTATATGTATATATGTATGTAAGTATGCATGTGTGTATGTATGTATGTATATGTATGTATGTATATGTATGTATGTATATGTATGTATGTATATGTATGTATGTATATGTATGTATGTATATGTATGTATGTATATGTATATATGTATGTAAGTATGCATGTGTGTATGTATGTATGTATATGTATGTATGTATATGTATGTATGTATATGTATGTATGTATATGTATGTATGTATATGTATATATGTATGTAAGTATGCATGTGTGTATGTATGTATGTATATGTATGTATGTATATGTATATATGTATGTAAGTATGCATGTGTGTATGTATGTATGTATATGTATGTATGTATATGTATATATGTATGTAAGTATGCATGTGTGTATGTATGTATGTATATGTATATATGTATGTAAGTATGCATGTGTGTATGTATGTATGTATATGTATGTATGTATATGTATGTATGTATATGTATGTATGTATATGTATATATGTATGTAAGTATGCATGTGTGTATGTATGTATGTATATGTATGTATGTATATGTATGTATGTATTTAATGAGGGAAGAGTTTTTTTTAAATGTTTAAAATTTTGGTTGTTATTTGTTTATATTATATTGAAAGGGTTATCAGTGGGGGGGGTTTTTGGGGAATTTTTAAGGCATTGTGGATGATGATGGGTAAAGGGGTTTGCTTGGGGTTTTAAGGGTTTGTTTTGTTGTAATTTCATGGTGTTTGATTTGAAGGTAGAAGTAAATTAGGGTTAGTTTATTTGGGTTTTGGGGAAGGGGAGAGGTTTAAAGGGAAATGTTTTGAAGTAGCAGGGTTTTGGGTTATGTATTATGAGAAGGGTTGCAGGGTAGTTTTTTAAGGGTTATATTTGTGGCATGGGGTTGAGTATTGAAGTTGATATAGGGTGATTATATTTTATAAAATTTAATTTTCACACGCAAATTTAACTAATCCCAACGAAACATTTCATTTTTCCACATGCAACATTTCCCCTTTACACCTTGGCATAATAAACATAAACAAATTTTTTCATAAACATTATTGTCTTACCCCATATACCCCGCATACATATTTTATACCAAAAACATATATCAAAAACACAGGGCCATTTTCTTTTAACATATTATACATAATACACCATATAAATATACCATAATACAAATGCCATTTTAACATATTTTTTAAATAAAATATTTTCACCCAAATTAAATAATACACCATGAAACATTTTCTAAACCCACACATTCATATATACATACACATACACGCATACACACATACATATACACACATACCCATATACACATATATACATATATATACATATATACACACATGCATACATATATACATATATATACATACACACATACATATACACACATATACACACACCTACATACATACAGTCATATATATATATATATACACATATATACGTGTGTGAATATATATGTATGTGTGTGTATGCGTATGTCTGTGTGTGTGTATAAGTGTGTGTGTATATATGTGTATGTATGTATGTATATGTATGTATGTATATGTATGTATGTATATGTATGTATGTATATGTATATATGTATGTATATATGTATGTAAGTATGCATGTGTGTATGTATGTATGTATATATGCATGTATGCATATATATATATATATATATATATAATGTGTGTGTATATCTATGTATATATATGTGTGTATACATATATGTGTGTGCGTGTGTGTGTATGTGTGTGTGTGTGTGTGTGTGTGTGTGTGTGTGTGTGTTTGTGTGTGTGTGTGTGCGCGTGTGTGTATGCATATATATGTGTCTGTGTGTGTATGAGCGTGCATATATATATATATATATATATATATATATATATATATGTATATGTATATGTATATATGTGTGTGTGTGTGTATATACATATATATATATATATATATATATATATATATATATATCGAATGCGATTGCGGGTATGATTTTCGGGGAAGTCTCTGTCAGTGGCTGTCCACACGCTTTCAATGAGACTGAGATCGGGCGAGTTGGCTGGATGGGGCAACCATCTCGGCCTGTTGTCGAAATCACGCGACACTGCTCATGCGAGTAGAGCTGTTATCCTGGACGAGGGGAAACGGCTCCGAATCGGTTAACACCATGGTCTTCACCGATGGCAGAAAATCCCGTCCAGGATTTTCACGGAGCCATAAATCTGCCAGGCCCGACATCCGTCCCTCCCCGACACGCTGCTGTACATTCACTCAAACTACATATCAATTTATGACAGTCAGTTGCTGTTGCCAGCAGAACAAAAACGGTTCGCATCCCTTGCAGTAGTTCTGGATTATTAAAACATTATAATATATAACTAAAAAGAAAATGACTGACGGTAAGGGGATGTGACAACTAACTACCGCCACGCCCATTCTCAAACCCTGTGAGGGCTGTTGCCACTGAGTATCAAAGTGTTTTCGTAATCTCATGGCATTCATGCACTTCAATGCAAGGTTCCTATTTGTCTTTCACATAGCACATTGATTTATAAATATGAATGACATTTACTTGACCACCCTCCTCCGTCGTGCATCTCGGGCGCCCACCTCCGGCCTGGTCTCTGGTGGTCCGTTGCCTGGTGTCGCCGGATCTACAGAGATAGGGTTGGCGTCGAAATACCTGATGTTGATACTTCCTCAGAGTAAAGCGTAATTATAAAGCTAAAAACGGTCTGTAAGGTCTCCATTGCTAATATTGGCATGATACGAGGCCCTAGCAGTATCAACTCTGAAATACTTTCCGAACACATTATGAAGCTTCATTTGTTTCGAGCTTTGAAAACAACAGGTACCAACATTTCCGAATCAACTCCCAGCGATCAATTCGGTTTCATCTTCTCCGGAGTAAAGATTATTTTTTAGCGAGTGTATCTTTATATATGTTATATGTAAATGTATATATACATATATACATATATATGTATATATACATACATATATGTGTATATATACATATATATACGTATATATACACATATATACAAATATATATAAATATATATATATATATATATATACACATATATATAAATATATATATATATATATATATACACATATATACATATATATAGTTGCGAAAATATATTTCACTACACTTGCTGAGTCCCACTTTTGTACATCTGGCAACAACAGCGATGTAAACATAAATTAAATAATATTATTTTTGAATGAAACGAAAACCCTAGGCTGTGTAAGAAAGAGTGTGATTTGTAGAACATAAATGATTAATAAGTGTATTAGTATATATTTTTGGGAACTACTTATATCCCCTTCTTTCAACACAGCAATTTTCAAATATAGCAGCATATTTCTTGAAACATGAAAACGATTAATTCTTTAAACATCTACGTATGGCAGCTAAATCAAATAAAAATCTTTTCAAAATCGTTGATACTTTTTTAAATGCTTCTCGTGGGCCGTGGCTACACCATCTAGTAGCGGCTAATCCAACGAATGAAGTGACTTTTTTTTCTTTTCGCTACCAAAACAATTCAAATAAACAGAAAACATGCTATATATTCCTCATTGCAGAACACAATTTGGACGCAAAACCGCAGTAGGGTTACAATGAGTATATAGATGCTTTTGCAATGTGTGTGTGTGTGTGTGTGTGTGTGTGTGTGTGTGTGTGTGTGTGTGTGTGTGTGTGTGTGTGTGTGTGTGTGTGTGTGTGTGTGTAGTGTAGTGTCTACAGAAATACAAAGTCAATACTTGGTGATGAGTAACGAAACATGTATAATTCGTTTCTAGTGCTAAAATCTCGCAATAGTTTTCGCTAATATTATTCTACAAGTCGAGGCGGATGAGTCGCATCCCCATTCGGACAGTCGACTGAGAAAAGACAGGTTTGCTTGTTTCAACCCGAGGAACTACTCACTAGGTGGTTCCAAAGAAGGTGAATATTACCCCAAGACTTTATTCCCAATACATATGCTGTATGATACCTAATATTTTGAAAAAAAAAAAAAAAATATATTGCTCATTCTGATGAAGTGGGCAGTTCATCTTGCGCTATACTTTTATTTGTCATTTATTCATTTTTTATTTCCTGATGTACGTGAATGCCCACCCGTGTACAGCATATGTGCATATGTAGATAGAAATGGCAAACTTGTGTTTTGTCATAAAATCAAAGTTTTCATATATTATCTTCTTACGTTTTCTTTACATTAGATCCAAATACTGTTTCAGTAAACAGAAAATATGTTTGTCACACTTTACTCAAATTATTTATATTCCCAGTATTTAGTTATGAATGTATAGTTTCCATCACTTACTCGATGTAATAAGTTATTTCATGAGCAATAACGTTTGTTTCATGAAATTATTATGAATTATATACATATTTTAATTTCCATGTGATTAGTGTGATTGTAATACTACTTATTAATTTATTACTTTAAGGTCTATAATATTACTTTCTTTTATTCTCGTTTATTGAGAAGGGAAACTGCGAGCCACTGACAGAAATAAGTAGAAACAAAAATGCACTGAATAACTTCACTTATTATTTATTTATTCACTTAGCACACAATACATTGTTCAATGGATGATGCCCTACACATTCACCCCACTCACTCACCTTCCGCATTACAGGTTAATCCTAACCCTAGATTATAGCACAGCACCACTAACACAGTCACTTCAAAAATAGTCACTTCAACAATAGTCATTTTACTGTCCGCACTCACGTATTTTCGCACTGCACGTTTCTTTATCATAG